>NW_012026821.1:2385986-2539456 GCF_000956235.1 Wasmannia auropunctata | reverse complement strand
CAAAGTTTTCTACTCTAACTTAATGTATATACATGACAATTTGATAAAATACCGCTGAGGATGCTGAAAATTAATTGAAGCGAAAATACAATGAATTTTCGCGATGCTGTTACATTAAAGTGGAAGACATCATTTTAAATCTCTCTCTCTCGCTCGCGATGTTCGTCCAACCACCTTGTCAACTAACGTAAATTAATGTAATAATTGTATAATAAGCTTTATATACATTTATACAAAGACGACGATCACGATACGATCGTTTCAGTCTGCTCTCCATCTCATCACAATAGGGATAGGATTTTAATTGAGAAACTGTGTCGCGATATACCTTCGTGGATTACGCGGTGGTCTTGGCAATCCTCGAGGATGTACATCGGGCGAGTATTTTCGGGATCACGTTCGCGGCGTTTGACGAGATGTGTTTGCGATACCTAAGTCGTCTTTGGAAGCCGCATCTCGCACCGTCTCTCGGTAGCCCGCGATGGTGGGAGCCGCTGTACAAGCGGTGGTTGTGCATGCAGCGGTGGAAGAAAATCTCCCACCCTCTCGGTGATCGCGCGCGTTGGATTACGCTACTCGACCTGTCTCCACCACCTTATAGTCTCGCCGCGGTGTACCGAGGAGAGCACCTCCGCCGTGTGGTGGCTTAGCTAAAAGTCGGTATTGCCAACCAGTCGGTCAGCCAGCCGGTCGGCCAGCCAGCCAGCCAGCCAGCCGACTCGCGTAGCTACGCGTTATGCACGCAGCAGCCTTACGCTCCGCGAAGTGGGAAGCGGATTTACCGCCTTACCCCGTCGCGAACAATTATAGACTCCCAAGTTCGACGCACGCCGCGATGATCGGCGTGAGAACGCGCGGCGAAGATTTACCCGACGCGTCCGTCGGTCCGATCGCACGATCTTACCGAAGTCTGGCGTATAGGATATCCGAATAGATCCGGATATTCACGGGATTTATGCTCGCCGCTTATATCATCCTCCTCGATGAATGTCCTGGAAACATTAACGCGCGTGCGAACGGAGCTCGTCAGATTGATGCAAACGAAGATACCACCGGTATATGAACTGACAGGCCTTATCCTTATAAGGAGGCATCCTACAATGGAGGCACGACAATCGAGATCGAGTCCGATCGCGAGACATCTAGATCGGTCAATACACCTCAAGGACGACGGAACAAAGAATATAGCGCCGTTCACGGCGGGCGACGAAAGAGAGAGAGAGGAGCCCACGACGGAATCGATTGGTCGCGCTTCTCGCGATCGGCCGATCCGCTCAGGTGCGTTCGTAGGCCCTTTCGACACGTGTATCCCGCGTGCGTTTCTCATGCCACGGGATTTTGCCTGCCTGCCTGCCTGCCTGCCTGTCGGCGGAGCGCAAGAAACGCAAAAAGGACGAGGCCGACGCGTCGGCCTGATAAATCGTCTCTCACGCATCCGCTTCCCGCGAGAGGAGATGAGGTCATATCGATGGTGCGAAGGTTGAAGCGCTACGGGAAAGACGAGGATGCGTCGAGAGGGGTACAGAATCCTCTCCTTTAGGTGTGTGTTGGTTGCACCGTGTCGTGGTACAAAGAGAGGCTTGCGTGCGATATCGTGATTGAATTTTGACGTTGGAAGATGAAGCGGGTATTGAAAGTGTAAAACACGAGGCGAAAGATGCATTTATTAAGTTTTTTTTTTTACGGGGCGTACTTGCGGTATCGCGCTAAAGATTCGAAACACGTGAGAGATTGAAAAATACGGAAAAATATTTATGATGATGATGATGATGATGATTAAAATAGCATGGTTATCTTGCTAGCAATATTATCTCGGTGATAATAAACATGTAGGATAGGAGATATATATGTACATTTTCATATCGCCTGAAAAGTCTTGGGACATTTAGATCAAAAGGAATCGGAGCATACCGATGGCGAAAATCGGAACCAACTGCGCGTATCACGCGAGATAAAGGACCGGCGTATAAATCGATGAAACTCGAGAATTCACTCGAGAAATTCTGTAAATGATACCCGCATAGAGGACAAACAGATATGACACACGCTGCGTGTACGTATAGATATCGGATATTTGGCGGAACGATCGAATTACATTGCGACACACAAAATTACGAAGGTACAGTACTACTAAATACCTAAGAAATAACTCCCGAAGTTTCTCCCTCGCATTTTGAAGACTCCCCCGACCATTCGGTCAGCGAGTGAGGCGCGGAAGAATGGAGGATACGCGGAGGCACGAAAATAGCTGGGCACGTCGTAACCTGACGAAGAAATCAATAGCGATCGATCGTGCGCCGATCGGAATTGCAGATGAGTGGTATTTACGGCGCGCGACTCGCGCAAAAATCCTCACGTATTTCGCGAGAGGAGAGTGCACGCGCGCGACGGGAGATGTCGATGAGAGACCGTCCAGGGTTCCTTCATCCAAAGAGGAGAAGACGAGAAGAAGAGAGACAGAGTGAGAGAAAGAGAGAAAACGAGGGAGAAACGGAGGAAAGAGAGAGAGAGAGAGAGAGAGAGAGAGAGAGAGAGAGAGAGACAGAGAGAGAGACAGAGAGACAAGGCAGTGAGAGAGGAAGGGGATGAGAAGGGCGCGCGCAAGAGAGAGAGAAGCATCGCGCGTCTGACGGGCGCCCAGGCATCTTACGTCTTGCGTTTAAGATACGGAATCGTCGGTTGGGAGGCTGGGGAGGCTCTGATGACGCTAGCCGGACCCGGACCTAGGTGGCGTAACGGAAGGGAAGTGGAAGTCCGTGGAAGGAGGCGCGCACAGACGGCGGTATCGACCGACGCTCCGGACCTGCCCCACGCCGCTCTCTAACAACGCCGCCACATCGCCACCCGCCACCACCCGCCACCCGCCGCGTTGCCCCACTACCACACTGCACCGTCTTGCTTTTCCGTTCGCACGCTCTCGCACACCGGCGCGAGCGAGGGCGAGCGTAAGCGCGGACGCGCGCGACGCGCCGATGACGCTCGCGTTAAGTCGCCGCCACCCCCGGCGAAATGCGTCGACGGAGAGTAGTTATTAAATTTAATTATCAAGATATATCGATATCATAAATACAAGTACAATTAAATCGGAGATTGTGCCGTATCCTCTTCTTACTGAGCGACTATCACGTTAAAATACAAAAACGATATGTATAACGACGCGCCGATGAGAAACGCGTCTCTGTCGTGAATTTCTGTATCACCAGATAACACGCGTGTATCACTAAGCGGAAGTCGCGGGAATCGGCCATAATAAACTATTAACACTTTTGCAGAGCGTAAAAAGAAGAAAATAACGCGTTTGCACGCGTTCGGTTCAGAACAGTGTCGTTGGAATGTAGATTTTATGTCCATTATCGTATCGCGTGCGTCATAAAGCAATGTACGCGTGCGTACACGTATGTATGTGTGCGCGGGGGTTGCACGAAGCGTTAGAATATCGATGCCGATCGGCATATTTAAACGTCGTCGAGTGCGAGGATGCGAAAAAGCGTAGACCATGTTTTACACCGCGAAACTACGTGACGATATCGCTCCGTCCATATATCGTTCATGTGACTTCTGAAGTGTGCCGTTTCAGAGTTACGGTCTGCCAGCTTGTCCTGTCCTCCCTTCCCGCCACTCTGGCACCCTCGGCATAACTTTAAAGGGTACGGAATATCACCGGAAACAAGGCAGTTAACACTCCGCTGGCTGCGGTAAAGGGCGAGATGGAAATGGGGGAGATGCAAGAGCGGGGGAGAGAAGGAGGGGGTGGCGAGATTGCCAGGTGAATTCCCATCTCTTGACAGTCTATTCGTTAATTAGGGTCCTCTTTCTGATACAGATCGGGATTGTGCGATGCGGTTTGTCATCGGTCCAAACGCACCTCGCGTTAAGTGACATATCCAATTAGTGATATATCTACCGAAATTATGCGATGGGTTCCGTCAAGCGAATGTTCAAGAAGTCTTGCGTAAAACGCGCGAAATGTAATTGACGCAAACGTGCCTAATATCTCTGGTCGAGAGTTGTTGCAAGTACGATAAATCGATTAAAAAATTCACGATCTTTTGAAATTAAGATGTATATTTAAATACGTTATTTCGAAGTTGAAGTAAAATTTCGAGATTAGAATATATACTTAGTCGTTTCTAAATCTGCAAGAAACGTTACGAATTCTTTTGGAAAAAAAAATTCGCAAAATGCAGGCTTTCGATCGCAGCGATAAATTAGCGAAGCACAGAATGATCGGTAATTGAACAGAGCTATGGCGGACGTTGATGGAGTTAATGCCGTTAAGCGCGCTACGATGCGTCGTCCCTGGGCGGCTTTAAAGACGCGATATAGAGATACACATGCAGGTGCACACGCTAAACCTTGAAACGCGATATCCGTGAGCACTTGACCACCATACCCCGAAACGGCTTTAAAGGGAACGTAATATTGGCGGGAAGAAGGCAGTTAACGCCGCGCGCCGGTAGTCGTAAAGAGTAGGACAAAGAGCGTGGAGGCGGCGCGAACGAGGGGGTGGCGGCGGGAGGGATGGTCGGGACGAGGCGGATGAGTCTGCCACCCCTCGATAGTGTGTTAAGCAGAGCCTCCGCGTGCGATACGGGACCAGGTTTATGACGCAGTCTCTCCCTAGTCTAGACGCAGCTTCCCCATTAAGAGCGTAATTATTTAAAACGACGACGGAAGTAAAGTAAGTTTATAAGGAGCACTCGTAGTGCGACGTCAATTTCGAGAACACCGCGGCGTCGTAAAATCTCATTCGCGGCCACGGCATTATTTATCTGTGTGCGCGGCACAGATCTGATAAACTATTACTGTTTATCCAGTTAAAAGCTAATCCTGAGTAAATGACGCTTTAAATCGCCGATCTACGTCTCGTCTCGAAAAAGATCAGCTTCCTAATTTAACGGATTCATAAATAAATAAATAGACATGTATAGCATAAACGCTACATTGATGCAGGATAAAAAAGAAATTTGCTGGAGAAATATTAGAATAAATAGTGAGAGCATTATATAAACTGAAAGGAAGCGTAAAAAACGTAAAAGACATTTGATGGATATCAAATAATATGTTAAATATTAAATAATATTAAGAACAATAATGTGATATAATAAATATATATTGTGTCGTTTCGACAATTGGTTGCAACAACAGCACGAAAATAAATATCGTTTATAAAATCACGCTTTGGAAACTTCGCATTTTAATGTAAACGTCTTCTTTATCAATGCAATCGAGATACATGCGATTTCGATCAATTTCGACGCATCGCGACGCGTGCGACTTATTCCCCTACCGATTAGGATTGAAACGCGTCGCGCGAGGTTTGGGATGGTCTCTCATCTGCCCTTTGGCTCGCCAGTTTAAAGGGAACGTAATGTCGACGGCAACAGGGCAATTAACACCGTCGCTGACTGTCGTAAAGAGCGCGGACGGCGAGGCGGAAGAGAAAGATGTAGCGAGAGAAAGACGGCGCGCGACGCGTGAAGGAAAGAGAAGGAGAGGGAACCATGGGGGGTAGCGCTGGCAGGTGAATCCCCATCCCTCGATAGTCTGTCGTTAAACAGAACCCCCTCGCGATACGGGGCCAGGGTTGTGACGCAGTCTCACCCCGGTCTAGACGCACTCACCCTCTCGCAACTCGCCCTCGCGTTCCCTCGCAAAGCCGTATCTCACCGACACCCATCCATAGCCATTTCTCCTCACCTACACAGACGTAGATTTACTGCCGTGGCACCCGCCGCCTCCACCGCCGCCGCCGCCGTCGCCGTTCTCGTCCCCTTCGGCCTCCCTCCGCACCGTTAATGCCGCGCCACGTACTCTCGAACACGTACACGCGCATAAAGATACGGACCGTAAACCCCAACAAGCGCGAAGACGTGCATTCTGCCGTGTGCACGTGTATACGTGCATGTGTACACAACGATACCGACTCAAACACACAAGCGCACAAATACACACAAGCGCGTACGATAACGCCAAGCCGAAGGCGCGAAGAGCGAGAGAAATGACGGAGAGATAGAGACAGACAGAGGGAGAGAGAGAGAGGGAAAGGGGAAGAGTAGTAGAGGGTACGTCTTTCACGGGCATAATGAAAAGCAGATTAAAAACTTTCATCGAGGACAGCCAAGAGCGACGCGGAACGATTGGCGGATGAAGCCATCCCCGAGTTTTCGGTCCGGTCCACCCGCTCTCTCGGGACGTCACGAAAATGCAGGGTACGACAGGGAGGTAGAAATTATTGAGTTGAGATAGGTCGGTTTTATACGATGTACAACGCCGCTGCCGTAGCCGCCGTTGACGAAGAATCCAGACGAGAGGAAGGCTCCAAGAACGATAATTTTACCGAGAGAACGTTAATTAATACTAGCCCGTTAAGGTTTAGCGCGTCTCTAAAGTAGATTTATTTTTAAAATCAACGTAAGCCTATTTACTTTCCTGAAGCTTATGTCAAAATCGTTTCGATCGTTTTTAGTTTGTCTACACATCTCAGTTGAGAAAAATTTCTATAAATATCTCATAAAAGCTACCTTATCATCACTTTCATGATAAGTAATAAGAATAACATAGCGCGCCTTGTTATTTATCAAAGAGGTATTAATTTCCATTCACGAAGGATTAACTCGTTAAAATTGTCAGATCGGCGATAAAGCGCCCTTGCTTAACGTCACGTCGCGGATCGATTTGATGAATGAAAGAGAGTGAGGATGCAGGAATGCCCGAAAGAGGTCACGCTAATTACGACAGCATTATTCATGCTAAGTAATAGAAGAGATAAGACTGGAGGCAATAAAATCATCACGAATATTAATTAAAAATGGATTTCGTCCCTTAGCTTAACGCACACGATGGGCTAAACTATAATTTCCTCGACATTTTCGTAAACCGGCTCAAAATTCGAATAAATTGTCTGAATTGGAGGCGAGTCATTTTCATCGAGGTGCGATCAAGTCAAAGGATTCAAAGGACTGAATCGTTCAACGTGCGATATGCATAACTGAAGAAGGCCAGCTCGGCGATGAGAAACATAAACCGCGGGCGATCAACGCTACGGAGCGACGCGACGAAGGGCAATTTTTGATTGTCAAGCGCCACGTTAGCCTCGTTACGTCCGCACAACTGGAGAAGGCTCCCGTTGCGCACGACGCGACGCGGCCCGGTGACGCTATACGGGGGCGACCCCGGGGCTTTATTAAAACTGGTATATCGCCTGTACTATCTTATAGCCACGGCCTCCTATTTAAGGTTTTGAAATTCAAATCGGGCGCGGCCCTGCCGTCCGCTATTGATATGCGAAATATCGCGGGTCTACCGGACCCGCCCGCTCGCTCGCCCGCCTATGAGCGATGCCATAAAATCGCAAAAGAGCAAAGCCACCGCGAAAAAAGAGATCGAGAGAGTCCTCGCTTTCGGGGTAAAGGCCTCGTCGCGCGTCATAAGTCCGATATATAAAACGCATATACATATCGGGCGAGATATAACGGTCGGACGGGCGCGGGGCGTGAAATCGGTATAGGGCGAAATAGAGTCGCGCCGGGACGATAATCGGCGCGCCGCGCGAGTCCGCCGACGAAGTTCCGCCCAATGAATATTTATCTGAATGATTAAACGGCGCGTAGTTTAATCCACGCCTGATCCCGGAGCCCGAGCGGCGAGCGTAGAGCCACTGGAAAGAGTTTCATGCAAGATCGTCTCGGGAGGACCGAGACTATCTCCTTAACTCTCTTCGAGTGTTCTTTCTTCTATCTCGTTTCTCTCCCGCCTCGAAAATAACGCCGGAAGTCTACTAAGACTTCATAGGCATTCTCGCGCGAATCGACCCGCTCGCGGTCGTACATACGGACAAAATACAGTCGCGCGCACAGGATTCCGGTTGTCTTTCGATTGATCAGGTACCGTCATTCGAGATATCTCTCGGACACGTAGCCGTCCGACGTCCCGACAGACCGAATTTTCCCTCGTGCGTGTCTGCACGTTCTTATATGTGTGTGTGTGCATGTGCGTGTGTGTGTGTGTGTGTGTATGCGCAGTATGACGCGCGTGTACGCGTGTCGCATACGTGCGCGCCACGATGTGCCCGTCGCGTGTACATACTCTTGAAACCTTACAAGAACGGAGACGTGTGAAGGAAGAGGACAGAGGAAGAGCGTTGAGAAAGGGAGACAGCAACAGGGATGGAGTGAGCGAGAAAGGGAGAAAGACGGTGGAGGAGCGAGCGAGAGAGGGTAGGAATGGTTCACGCAGACACTCGCGAAATTACGGCCTTCGCTTACGTCTGGATACATCGCTCGAGTGAACGAGCTAGCGCCAGCGGACGACCAGGGTTTATAGGGTTGCTGCAGGCACGGCAAGGGATGGCGGCCCGTCGGAGAGAAAGAGAGAAGAGGAGCGAGAAGCGGCGAGACGGCGGGAGATGCGGCGAAGGCAGAGAAGGACAGAGGCCTCCGGTAAGGGTATGAGAGGACGGGTCGGTGGAATAGGACGGTGGTGGTTACGGGGACGCACACACCGACGTGGTTTTACTGTTTCGGAAGTCTAGCCGCCCCCAGGCTATCCACCCCCTTTCCGGCACTGCCGGAGTCCCACCATCCACCCGACAGCCACCCTTCGCCCTCCCATGGGGTGGCCCACCCGCTTATACGACCTTCCACCCCCTTCGGCCAGACTAGCACACACCGAAGTCGTAAACCTACACCCCTGCCTCTCCCGTCCTCGCTGTCTCGTTTGCGCTTTCTCTATCCTCTCTCTTTCTCTCTCTCTCTCTCTCTCTCTCATCCCTCGTCCCACCGCTCGTTCCATCCTCGCCCTCGTTCGACCACCCTCGACCCGACCCACCCTCGCCCTCTCGTCCCTTCAAGCTCGCACGGATACCTCGAATGCACCAGCTCTTTCTCATCGTCTGTCTGACACGCACGCACGCCACCGCTACCGCTGGAATACGAGCACGTATTACACACATACATCCACATACATACACACGTATGCCCGCAGGCATACATAGATGAGCGTGTATGACAGCGCGTATGTGTGTATGTGTGCGCGCGCGCGCATGAAATCGTGTTCGTCCGCGCGCGCCTACGAGCGCGTGCACGTATACGCGTCTATGGATGTGAGTATATACGATCTTTCGTAAGAGGTGTGGGGAAGAACGTAATTCCATCGGCACCGTCGGTGGTACCACGCCGACCGACACCCCTCCCCCTCCCGCAACCTCCCTCGCGCCCGACTCACTCCACCACCACCCCCTGCGCGCTCCGTCGCGCGCGGCAGGATCACGAATTCGTTTCGGCGAAATTGTTCGAGTCCACGTCGAGAATTATCGAGGTTCGAGTAGTTAAACGGCAACCCCTTCCACCGGAGGTGGCGGCTCCGAAGGTGAATGAGGTCGGAGGACGAGTTGCTTTGCCTACCTTCATCCAGAACTCCTCCAGACGAATCGTTAAGAACGCCTCGTTTCCGAACTTTTCGGCGGTAATTAGACGCCTTTTACGGCGACGTCAGCGACACGCGGCTGTCGGAACGCGCGCGAGATATATATGTATATATTGCAGATCGCGGCGATGCTAACGAGAAAAAAAAGCCCCGCGATCGTCCAATTGAATAATTACCGCTCTTTGCGACAGTATTCCTCGCCCGTCGAATCACCATTTTATAGCAATGGACGGGCGATTACGACGATGGTTAACATTCCGGAAAATTTGCTTGACCGTACCGACTATTGGAAAATATGGTAATAACGTTCGTTTTATTTCATTATTTCTAGAGGCGATGCGATCGGGTATTTGGTAAAACAAAATTGTATTTTGGGTATATAAGAGTGTTTTTTTTTTGCACGTGAAAAATTGGAGATAAAATATTTTTAACAGGAAGAAATAGTTGCAGAAATATTTAACATTGAAAATTGATGTTTCCTGACACGTTTCAATCGAAAGCTGTAAATAAATAATAATTTTATTTATGAGACGAACGATTTTGTGCTTCAACATGAATTAATAAAATAAATTAAAAACTAAAATATAAATTTAAAATGATGAAAGCGCTGAAACTATCAAATCATTTAGATATTTAATATTTAAACAAATGACACACAGTGTTTGTTAATTAAACCTTTAGTATGAAAATAAAAAATCCATGACTGGATAGAAAAGCGAATTTAGTAGAAGATTCGTAATTAAGAGATATATTTTAATCTCTGTTACTCCAAAATTACATTACAAAATAAGCGTATCAAAGATATCTATCTAAATAAAAAATCTTAAAGCGATTTCTGAAATAATAAAAATAATGGCAATCTTCAATGTTTAATCTGCATAAATTTTATTTTTAATAACAAATTACCCTTTATTTGGATAATAACTATAAGACTGTGCGTATACGCAAATTAATTATGCAAATATGTTGATTAGCTTTCCCCACCCCCGCCTCCCGATCCTCCTCGCATAAGTGACAATCCGAAACAAAAAAGAATAAAAAATGAAGTAATTTGACGTTATCAACATTTGCCACTCTCAAGAACCCCTTCTCCCGCGGCGCGGCAAACGAGGAGAATGCAACAACGAGTAGAATTCAGCTCACACTGGCGCAGTCGAGTTTATGGCAGGATTTTAGGTGTGTTTTCATGGAATTAATACAGAGTTTAGCTTTGCGACCATAAACTACATCCAGACGGCAGTAAAGCGGGCGAAATGGCCGGGGACAGTGCTGTCTCGCCTCGGGCCATTAATGGGTCACGAGACGGGGCTAACTATAAATTGATAAGAGGAACCTGACCCGTTCCATTAAGAGTAAAAGTTCGGCAGACGTCTGGTCTGTCTTTTTTATGCGCGACTGTTCCCTCACTTCCGCGCGACTTTTTACTTTTATCGCGCGGACGGGGCGGACCTGAGGACGGACCAACCAACGGCGAAGGAAATTATGGTCCTGGGTCCTTTCCCTCTCCTCCCCGCGACGCGAGAAGGAAGTGCGATCTTAATGACGCGCTCGTTCAACCGCCCCGCGCGGTGCGTCGTGAAAAACTCTCCGGTACGTATCTTCGTGCGATCGTTTGCATATCGGAGCTTTTCATCTCGACGAATGCACACTCCGTTTCTGCATATAAATGTGCCGCTATTGTCGCCGGAGACGGAGACACCATCGAGAGAAACGTTAAAGCAACAATTGCTTCAATCCGGATGTCATAAGTAAAGCTACGGGCAATCTCGCTGTGTATATGTCTCTGCGTGCGTGTGTGTGTGCGTGTGTATGCACGCGTGCGTGCGCGTATATACATTTTTTTCTTTTATTAGTCGAATGCATATTTATATTTGCAATATTATATTTGAGCTTATCTATATTACAACTGCGGAAACCACGGAAGTTTTACGCGCGGTGAATCTTTTAATCTCAGATTATTTCAGAGTTATTTGTCTCTCGAACTGTGTCGTGTTCGATAAATCGATGACGATATACATATATATATATAAATCGCCTCGATTTTATGGGAATTTCCGAATGCGGTGTGTGGAGAAGTAGCTCGTTCGCGTTCATCGGCTCGCAACAAGTGTAGATTTATTCACGGACATTGAGATTTGTCGCGCATACACGTCCGATCGCATAAATTATTCTCCGGCCCCTCGCGCGAAAAAGTGTTTGTAACATCTCTCGCGATTCGAATCCGGTGGATTCTGCGGCTGGAGTAGCATCTCGTTAATATCAGCCCGGAAGATGATAAACGAGGCCAACTTATCAGCAGTCTACGAACACGACCAAAAAGTTTCGGGGTCCAAAGTAGCGGCGCCGCCGCCGCGGACGCGGAAAAGAGAGCAAACAGAGAGACCGATAAAAGGGGCAGAAGCAGCACCCCCTCGTCCCGCGCAGCGGCGGTGTGAGGAAGGAGAGTAAGGAAGCATGAGAGGAACAAGAAGGAGCGATAAAGCGAGAGAGAGAGAGAGAGAGAGAGAGAGAGAGAGAGAGAGAGAGAGAGAAAGAGGGCTAGGTAAGTCGGTTTTCGACATTGACTAAACGAGACACGGAGACATGGCGTCCGTAGGAAGGATGGTAAGTGCGCCGACCATCAGCCTCCCCCCCCAACCCCCCGCGACCCGCGCTCTCCTCTTCCATCTCCGTATCCGACCCTACGTCGAGCCACGTCAACCCCCGTTCGACTTCCCCTTGACTTCCCCACCGGTTCGCCAGGACCTATAGGCACGTAACACCCTCCGCCGCAGGCTCCTGCCCACGGGCGAAAGGGCATTGCCTCGCCAAGGCGCAAAGGAGCCCTTCTTCGTGTGTGATGCACAACCCCTCGTCGGACGCTAACGCTTAACGCTCGGGCCGCTCGCCTACGCGCTACTTCGCGACCCCTTCGCCTTCGTACGCCCCCGTCGTTCTCTCCCTGAAACCCCATTGGCAACCGTTCTGCCATGGTATCTCCACGGCAAAATGGCCACCCGACCTTCCGCTATCTGACTTCAACCCAGTTCGTAACTGGGTGATGTATACCAGCGTCCCCGAGGTCCGACAGCTATTCGTCACACTATTGTAACGCCCGAAAAATAATAAGAGTTTCCACGTAGCTTCTCTGTCCGTTCCATATATCTCGTGAAACTTCATGCTTCGCAAAAGTTAAGCCAAAGTTTTCCGCGATTTAATTGTCACCGACTCTTCTTTCGCGTCGTCCATCAACCCTACCATGTTTAAATTATCTTGTAGCTACATTTTTATATCTACATCAGATAATATGATAGTACATATGAAAATATATTTTTTTATCATAGATATATGTGTATAATATAAATAAATAAATATTTATTTATTTACTCATTTTTTTTGCTATGTATATATGTATATGTATAGCAATATAAAAGTTACCGCTCTGAAAGATTTGTCACGAGTGAAATTGCAAATCACATGTGATCACAAATATCGTTCCAATTGACTATCGATTATCCATCCTTTTGTTGCGGGAACACAATGCACGTCCTTGAACCCGTTCTAGCTGCGAAATTGATCAACCCAGATTTTGGTCCGGCTCGTTCGTTTAGCCGGAACCTGTTTCGTCGCAACGCTCGTGAATTCTCGCAGGGCGGATAACACGCCCTAAGGTATACGCTGCCGCGATGACTTCTGACGTGCGACCCCGATTTTCCAACCGCGTCTCGTTGCCGTCGTCGTCGCCGTTGTCGTCGTCGACGGCTTTTCGAGAACGGTCGCGCTGACGCTACGTGCTATGAAAAAGGGATTTCTGCGAGAATTTCGGATTTCTGGGCGCGACGAGCGAGTGTCAGCAAGAGCGCCGTTCCGCCCTCCCGCGCGCATCCCTCGCTTTCCACAGAGTTTCCGCCGTGGCGATGTTAGTCCGATGCGGTAGAAGTGGATGAATCAGGGACGCGACGTGGACCAAAAGCTGCTGCTTGCCGAGAGTCAATATTCTCGGATGGCACACGGCTAAAATCGAGACACGAGAAGAGAGAGAGAGAGAGAGAAATCTTCTGGGATTTCGATATATTTTTGGGGTAGATCGTGTCACGAACGCGATCTCTTCTTTTTTCCCCTATTTGTCTCTCTCTCTCTCTCGCAATTTTTCTCACGCGTGTACATGCATGCACGCATCGATTCTTCCCTGACTGTCGCGTCAGCATCAGCGCGAAGGGTGAGGATTGAAAATTGGGAGTGCGCGCGCGAGAGAGGAGAAAGAGAGAGAGAGAGAGAGAGAGAGAGAGAGAGAAAACGAGGAAAGGGAAACGCGGGCGTTTACGGGAGGTAATTTTCGTGGAACAAGAAAAAAAAGGACTCGCGTAAACTCGGCGAACCGCGCGGTCCGTGCGAGTGTCAGCAACCGTTCGCCCCGCACACGCTTTCGCTCGGCATCTACGACCAACCCTCCTCCGGTCTCGGAACGCGGTCCAGGACGGCGGAATAGAAGACGGTTACGACACGTAGAAAACGCGACGAGCGCGGAATGGCTCGGCGGAGGTTACAACTGGCGAGTCTTTCTTTTTTTTCTCTCTCTCTCTTTCGGGAGGAAACGCGGATAAATTCAGTCGGCATAGCACGGGAACTCCCACGATCATTTCGAGTTCTTGACGCGTCGTACGCGCGTCAGCAGTACGCCTCCCGATGGCGTCTTGCTTTGCACTTTTCCTTGCGTCAGGCATTGGGTAACGAACCAAAATAGGGTGAACGTGGCTCTCGTATGTAGCAATGGAGGGAGGAGCGCGGCGATGATAGCTTTCGGGCTAGCGGGATTGGGCAATAAAAATATATAAAGCTAAATTAAAAAGCATGAATTTAACGATGATCGATTGAAGAATAGTAAAGCCACCGATAGATAATATTGTGAAACTTTTTAGAATACTCGTTAGAACAATTATTGATTTTTATACATTATATAATTAATTATTTTTACATTTTATGTTTTGAGGACACTTGCCTTGTCGCGATTAACTAAACAAGGGTATAATAAGGAGCAGATAAATTAATTTCTGAATCATCTAATCTTTAATAATTCTTGCCGATTAGAAATGAGAGGCAAAAATAAATATGACAAGTCGAGTTACAGAAGTCAATAAACGGAACTTAATCGTCGTAACGCGCGCGACGATAGATTCGCATAATCGATCGAGAGAGGGAGGCGCAATTTCTTAGTGTCCTCTTTCGCGCGTTTCCGTGGCGTCGGTGGTGTCGTGACAAGGCGGGCTGGCGGCAACGAGCGGCGGGTGGCCGAGCAGGGTGGGCGGCTACACGCGGTCCAAAATGTGGCTCCTTCTCGCAGGCAGGACGCCGAGGACAAGGACGAGGACGAGGACAACGGCGACGAGGACGAGGACGAAAGCGGGGTTCTGTAGGGACTAGCGCGAGGGCGGATCAATACAATCGCTAATCCGGTGCATTGTGAGGCGAGGCGTGGCGTAGCAAAGAGGCGAGGTGAGGCGGTAGTAGTGGTCTTGCTTGCCTTCTCATCCCCCTCGCGTCTCAGCCGTCGGTTTCAACCCTCGCCCTTTCGCCCTCTCATCCCCCTCTCCTCCCGCCCTCCCTCCCCGTACACCCACTCACCATCCGGCCTCCCCCGACCACCACACCGCGCCCTCCTCACCCTTCCCGTCCCCGCGCACGACGGTTTTCCTCCCCTCGCCGCTCTCTGCGTTTCAACCCCTCGACGAGCCTGCCTCTGCCTTCCTTCGTGGCCGTTCGGCCCACCCGCGCCCCTACACCGTCGTCGTCCGCTGCCTTCCACCGCTGCCGGCACCGTCTTGCCGCACTTCCGCCTTCCAACCCTTAACCTACCCCTCGGCGAACCAACAACCCCCCTCGGTGGCAGCAACGGTGTAGGATCGCCGTTCGTCGACGAAAACGCAACCTACAACCGCGATCGGCTCCTACCCTCCCCTCCTCTCCGCCTCACCCCTCCTCCGGTCGAAGGAGCTTACGAGTCAGCTCGCTCACGGATTCACACGATCGCTGGCTCGTTCTCTTGTTTCCCTCGGGGTACGAGAAGGACATTTTAAAGAGAATGATAAAAAGCGACGATCCAATTTTTCAGCACGCACGTGTCTTCCCCGCACGCGGCTGCATGATGTTAAACTTTGTTGCACGGAGTTACGCTCTTTGTGCCGTACGTGGGTAGGTAGCGAGTGAATTATGATCGGCGTGCGTAAGCGCGCGCGCGCTGAATTAACGGTGGACCCGACGAGTAAGCCACTGTGTAAGAACCAATTTTACCGTCTCAGACCCGCGTCGCGGCGTTATTATTTTTTTATCACATACACTATGATATATACTTAAAACGCGGATTCTTGAAAAATTTAAGGGAGGGATGTAACCGAGCACGGACGCGGCGATGTCTAAGGTCGCTAAAGAACTCATACTTATGTAACTGATAATTTGTATTCCTGGCTCGATTCCTGGTCTCTCCTTATTCCCCCCCCCCCTCCGCCCGCCCTTCCCTTCTCCTCCCCTCCCATTAAGAATGCACGCTAACGGAATTTGGACAAGGAACAGCGAGATTAAATAGTGGCTGTATAAGTATCGTGGCTGTTACAGAGACCACCGAGGTGCGCTTATAAAAAGTTAAACAAGATTAAGGTGGAAAGCGAAAGAGGAGCCAGGAGTGGATAGCCGGCTGTAATTTCTGGCCTTCTGTGCAACTTAAAAGATAAATGCCTCGCTGCTCGCAATGAGTATGCACTCTGAAAAATATGCTCGAAAGTTTTCGTTCGTGCCGTGCGACGAAGATTTTCCAAAACCGTGTGTATCATTCCCGCGCCTAAAGTTACACGTCGCTTTTGGCGGGGCGACAATTGTAGAGAGTGAAAAATTATACACGGGGGCTATTTATCGAAATCGATATTCCGTGTAATATTACGTGGGGGCTTAATTGCAAGCGCGTCAGATTTCATACGTTAAAATTATATCTCTCTCACGCTGCGGGCAGATAATTGCGAAAAATCATAAGCGGCTATTTATCAAAGTTAAAATTCGGGATAATAATGCGGGAGTTTAATTGCATCGCGCGCGCGGCGCGTCCCCCTCCGGCGCGAATTTCCGCGCGCGTATTTTATCAGTATCAAACCGACACACGTTATAATTCCCGCGATAAACAGTTTTCGTCAATGGCGTCGGGGGAGGAGGGAGAGGGAGCGGGGGAAGGAAGGGCCGGCCGTTGCGTAAACGAATTTATTTATCACTAGGACCGAACAGTTGCAACTTTTGAATGGAAATTCGTCCACCGCGCGGGGAAACGCGCGCGCGCGGATATAGTCGCGTAGCGGCGCCGCTACTTCTGCTGATGATCTCGCGCATCGAAGCTAACTTTAGAGAGCTACAAAAGCATAATTGCTTTGCAGTCCGTTATACAAATCCGCGAGTTGCCGTGGAATTTAATAGCGGCGATGCGCCCCGTCGTGAGATTCACTCGCGCGCGCTGGCAAATAGTTTTAGACCTGTGGAGTTTTTTCCAACTTTCGTACAAGCCTATGACGATTTTTCGACGACGTTAATCGCTGCAAACCAGTCTGGTAAACAAGAACCGAGTGAGGAAAAGAAAAGCGTATCCATTCCTCTTTCGTACATCTCGCATCACGTTCGCAAGAAAGTTTCCGATTTCACTATTTACGGTTGTATTTACGGTCGTAGAATAAACGTGACTCATATCTTGGAAGGGGAAAATATAGCATCTCAAAATAAATACAAGAATAAATACGGAACAAGTTTTAAGCTCGCGATATAAAAATTAAATTTCATAAATTCCCTCTTTCTTGCTTTTGTCCAACAACTGGTGGAATATTATTAAGTAAAATCTTCAATAAGATGGATTTTGCCTGTTAATTATTGATTTAAATAATTTTCTCGGCTTATTCTTCAAAAATTGACTTTTTTGAGTTACGACGATCTTCTTGTTGAGATGCGATACTTATATTTGCCATGGAAAATTACGTGATCAATAAAACGTTATTTCGCAAGATCGCATGTGGCCGAGTTAAAAAACGGATCCCCAAGATACTCGCGATGAGATTCCACGCCAATGGGCTTCCACCCCCTGGCAGCGCCAGCAATATCAGAGCGGCATTCCTGCATCCTTCACGGAACCGCCCACTCTTAAGCGAGATGGACCCAAACAAACTCGCGAGCGCGAGCAGCCGAAACTGTGTTACTGGAATAAACTCTGTCCGCGGCACCGGCAATTTACCAATACGCGTATACGTGTACCGAGAGTACCGTTCGCGCGGATACACATACACGCTGTATTCGAATGCGAGCGGATGATGCAGCGCGCGCGATTCGCTTTCTGTTGGCATCAAAAGCGGAAGAAAGTGCCATAAATTCGCGGCGTAACGCCGTCGCGCTCGCCCCGGAACACCGCCTCCGCGACGTTTCGCGAAACGTTCGCGCAACATTCCCGTGCGCATCGCATCGCGCCCGCTGATTTACCTCTTTGATTTACGAACGGCCCGCGGGCGCAACAAGCTTACGATTCCAATGTCATTGCAGCGAGGATCGGCAGGACGTAGCGAAGAAAAAACGCGCGTGCGCACGCGTGCACATTAATTGAACGGCTTGCTGCAACAGTATAGACGACCATATTTTATAATATAATATTTTCTCCGTTGTTTCAAAATGTGGATTAACTTAACTGTTGTAGCGATCCCTTCAATTTTACAATAGCGAACTTTGATCTGTTTGAAGAAGAAAAGTTTCTTCTTTTTTTAAATGATTATATTTTAAGCGTTAAGAAATTTTTTTTTTATATTTGGAATGTGGGTAATTTTTTTGGAGAATTATTGAATATTGGGAACAAATAGGAAACACAACAAGATTTGTACCAACGACTTCCTTCGGGATGCGTCCACGAGACCATCATGTGTACAGAGGAAAGAGAGAGAGAGAGAGAGAGAGAGAGAGGCGATAATTACTCGACGTTCGTTTGCCGGATTTCCATTCTACGAATGACCATCTGAGGACGTGTCCAGATGGACCGGCGCGTGTGTATATATACGTAGGGTCAGGCTAGCCAATTATCAAGTGATTGCTCGCAGATTATAGGAAATGCAGTTCCGCGAATAGAAGGTGTGCGACGTCATATCTGCGCATCGCCCACCCACACCCCCTCGATCCGTGCGATTCTCCACTTCCTCTTGTCGTATCCTTCGCGAATTGGTTATCGGTATTTGCCGTTCGGCGATCGGAGGGGCAGGGGCGTCCAGCTGCTACTTGTTTGCTATTTCCAGAGATTATCTTTCCAAGAGACGTCCCATTACACAGGCTGTATCAGAGAATTACAATTGATACAAGCGAATCCCCCTCATAACACAGTCTGACGTCGTAAAAAAAAGAATTATTACTCGAGAATTCGTCGACCCCGGGATCGATAAGAAATACGGAGATTGTAAGGAGTGAAAAAACAAATTTATTTGATCGATCTAGCTCTTATTGATTTTAAAAATGATAGCTTTGTATTTTTCAATTTTACGTCATAAATGAAATGGCCGATATCTACGAGGATGAATAAAATTAGTAATGCTAATAAATGATTTGAATTTCGTTTAGTATCGATTTTCACGCTATAAAGAACAATTCCGATTAAATGAAAATAGTATCCATGTTATTCCATTCCATGTATTTTAATGTTCATATTATGAAGTTCAAAAATATATTGCACTTTGAATTTAACAATCCAAACACCGCGATAATCCGGCGTGTATACCATTAGTTTAACCGAATTAATTAGCGCGTTATGGAGGTCCACGGGTTGCGCTCTCGAATTGAATTGAAGAGACGCGCGGGAGCACGGGAGCATTATCGGCAATTCTCCATGACTTGGACTCGCGTGCGGACTGAAGCCATCCGCATCCGTTATAGATTATTGCTTATCCGCCGCCAATCTGCAAATGGTACCGCGCCGGACGGCGGTAAAACAACGGAGGGAAAACCTAAATTCCCCGCAATAAATGGGCGGAGAGCGGGAGGGAGGACGCGGCCGACCGGCCGGGGTGGGGGGGGATGTATGCTCGTTCATCGCGGATGTACAGGAAATTTGCCTAGAAACCCCGTATTGGCTATCAGGAAGGGCCCGGTTGGTCGGTCGTGCATCGCGTCCAGTCTGCGCGAAGTTGCGCCAAGTTCTGCAATCGGTCCACCCTCCCGCGCGGTCATCCGCCCCCCCCCTCCCCCCGCCCGCCTTCTACCCTCCAACCGATCGTTCTTTCTCTCGCGATATTCCGTTCTCCATCATCCCTTCTGCCCAACCCCTCCCCCGCTCCCCACTTTGCTCCTTTCTACCCCCTGCCGAGCCTACACTCGCATTTTCCTCTTTCTGCGCGCGGTCGCTGCAGCCTCCAGCCCCTTCATCGCTCGCCACTCAGACTTCAATTAATTTCGCTGGTTCTGGGCCGACCGTTTTCCAATTTCGAGTTTCTACGGTGAACGCCGAGCGCTCTCTCGACCGGGGCAGGGGGTTGCGGGAGACGTGGGAAAAGTGAAACGGTTTGTCCACGAGACCGGCAAGGGAGACGGGGAGGAGATGCGTCGATGTGTGCGCGATCCTCGCGCGGTACGCGCGTGTGCGCGCGTATACGAATGGCGAGTGCGCGCTTCGACGGGTAAAAATTAATTGCATATGCGTATCGCCCGGAGGATGTCTCGGGTCGTCGTTGCCGTATACGTATCTCGCGAAGCGGGCGAGCGACCGGCGCGAGAACCATGCGCGGAGGCGTTCTCGCCGGGATTACCATCGGGATTGCACGTCGGACCGGAAACCGCGTTTAATGTTAAAGCGCGCGAATTACTTTAGCAAGCCGCGTCTAAGATATTTATGTCCGTTTATACATGCAATGTAAAATAACGTTGCCGCGTAAAAATCTTCTCGCTTGTCTGTGCTTAACGTTAAGGGCTGTCTACAATACGTCGTATGTCAGATCGTAAGCCGTAAATCGTAAGAATTGACCAATCACAGTTGAATGTAAGAAAAATATTCGACTACGATTGGTCAATTCTTTAGTTAGTATGATATGAGAAGTGACTAACGGCTTATTGTAGAAAGCTCCTTAAAGCGACGTATTACGGACGTGTTACGACGTAACGCAGAGGCATCGCCGCTTGCCGAGACGATGAGATCGGAGCGTGATATTCACGCGTGTATAAATATTTGTCTCTTTCTCTCTCTCTCTATATGTGTGTGCGTGAAATGGAGCGCGGCAGGCGGCGCAACGCGACGCAGCCTGACGCGACGCGATGCAATTCCACACGCGTTAAGATACGGACACGCACGAATCGGCACTGGCGTACCGATCGGTGCGCGCCGACCGATCGCCGGGTGGGGCCTCGGTGCACGCCGATTGATTTACAATGGCCAAAGGTGTGGCAGAATCCGACACCAATATCGTGCCGATGGCTGACCGGGCGCGTGGACAATTATCGTGTGGCCGGACAAAGGCTACGGGGGTGTATGTGCATCTCTGTCCCGTATATACTACGCCTAGCCTACGGCTCTTTACGCAGCTGACGCGCCGCGTATTAAGAAAACGCGTGGGCCCGCGCGGCGCGTCGTGGCGCACGTGCGTGGGCCAACACCCGCGCGCGACGCGTACGCATGAATTCGCGCCGAGTCGAACGGAGAAATCCCGAATACGTTCTTGTGTTTCTTCACGGGAGGCATGGAAGAAACGGAGCCGTGTTGGCCTGTAATGCCGCGATGAGGCGAGATGTGAACGTCCGCGACGAACTTGCTTGATAAATTTAAGAGCGTTTCGACAAATTTATTTACTGTGTCACTTTGCATTTATCGTTCTTTTTTTTGCAACTCTGCGGGATTATACGTCATTCGAAATAAGAGGATGCTTCTTTAAATTTCCATTAGAGACCTAGATAGCTAGTGCTGTGACAGTTTCTCATGATATTTTAAATTTGGGAAATTTTTGACAAACAGATTTAAACCAGAATTTTTTTTATCAGCAATAAGTTTACCGAGGTGATTTCTGTTCCAAGTAGTAGTTACAAGTAGTTCCAAGAAGTGCCTCATAAAAAATGACCTTCTAATTATTTTCATCAATGCAATTCAATTAAGGAGTATGTATGGATATCTTGGAAAACTGAATCTCGAATAAATTTGAAGTTAGGGATTTAAATATTTCCCCTCTTTGCGCTCAGTACTCACAATCGATCCTGCCCGACTTTTCAATTATATTAGACTAAAATTACTTTTCAATGTGAACAACATGTTTGTTGCGAGCCGACAAATAACGAAAGTTCGGAAATGATATTAATACGACCTAACGACATTAGAGTGCGAACGCGGACGCGCGTCGTCCCGTTCATAAGAGAATCGGAGCTCGAATTCCGGAATAATGTTAGGAAAATACGTACTTCTCGGCGAAGAGTGGCCCCGTTTTCCTTTTCTATTGCCGCGGCACGGGACGTTCTCACCCACACCGGCGATGCCGAGAGTCCCGCGAGCAAGCATAATCGTTATCGGTCCGATATCGGGACAACGCGTCTCGATAATGCCTATTGCGAAGGGCTCGAATAAATTTACGTAACGAACGACGGCAGGAGCGAGAAGTGCTGGCGGGAAGGGCGGGAGGGGGGAGCACGCGAGCCGCGGGCGTGCGCGCGATGAGTTTGCAGATACACACGTGCATGCCGAAGCACGTGTCGCCGTTGCTCCGTAAAATAATGCTAATAACGCAGCCGCGTTAAGTTTCTTGATTTATCGTTCCCACGCTGGCAGATGTCGTCTACGAACACTCACGACGGCAGAAAATCGCGATGAAGGCTCATGCAACTAAATGAGTATCCCTCATAATCCCCGGGATACTCGGAGGATTCATTTCGGGGAAGGATTTTCGAATGTCTGAGAATGACTCATTCATTTTGTTGGAAAAAAATAAGTAATGTACAGTTCATAATGGAACGTATGTATATAAATATCGTGCTATGTATTTTATGGAACATTTATTCTTTTCTTTTTTTCGGTCTCAATCTCTATTATTTTCAACTATATAAATATTGTAAAAAAAATCTTTTACTTATAAGAAATGTATACGTTTAACTGGTTTTTACTTTATAATGTGATTAGCATGCATTATAAAAATGCTAGAATATTCAAATTCCCGTGTATGTAAAAAAGTATTAAAAAAATGCAAACGTTAAGATTTTTACAATAGAATGTTATCGTTTTTGAAATATTAATTTAATAGTATACTGTTTTAAATTGTATCTAATTGAATTCAATAACTGAGATCCCAATCGAAAATTCTAGTTCTAAAATGTTTCATTAACATAATCCTGGATATGAAATATCCAGGATTATTATTATAAGTATACTTACGAGAGATGAAAACCAGCTTTTTGATAATCCATTTCAAATGAGATATTTTCATTTATGATATGAAAGTTGCCATCTATGAGCCACTAGTGACATTAACTAGTGAAATTACTTCGTTTATCTGAGGAGACGGAAATTCAAAAGATAAGAAATATTGTCGGTATCACTAAACTACATTATCAACGTATAATAAATGCATTAATTTAAAAAATATATATATATATGTTGATAGAATATTTTTACCATTTTATAAACATAACAATTATATATGATTATAAAAAATATATATTTTGTGTGATAAATGCAGAAATGTATTGTTGTTAAGGCTCGATCGATTTTTGCTTGAGGCTTGATATCTTTTTGCTCCAAAAGATATAATTGAGCAAACTGATACGCCGGAACTCAGAAAATTTGCTTTATAGCAGGTCGGTTATACATATACGTATATCACTGAATGATAAATTTAATGAGAACAGATATGAGCGCGTATTATTTTCTTATTACAAGCGATCCTATTGGCTTACATTATATGAAACTTAAGATTACAAATAAGACGTTGAGCAAAGATTTATACAGCTACAGACTTATAGTTTCCAACTAAAAACGCACATTCGCACCATGCAAAACTTAATTATAATGCAAACTGATTCATTATATCATTGTTGCATACAAAGAAAAGTATGAAATTTGATCAATAACTGAATGGCTGACAATGATATTGATAATAGATGAATATTTATATAATATAAATCAAGATCATATCTGTATTTTTGGTTCGGTGATATATCTACATATTTTTACGTTGTATTTTCATAACACACAGATGCCAAAGGTTGGGCTAAATGATTACTCAGATCATATTAATCATAAGTAGATCGAGTTACACTTAATGTCTTTGTATCGAGATAAGATTTGAGTTTCAAAGCGTCACGCTTTGGTATTCGGCGCAGTTGTGTGTAATTAAAAAACATCTTTCGTACAATAGGTATGGGTATTTAGAAAACATTTCATGGATATCTTTGTTGGAATGTCTAAGATATTTTATCTTCAAGACTTTCAAAAACATCTTCAACATTTTGTCGAAGAAAATTAAAGCTGTTTCAAATTTATCTTTTATAAGATCTTTTTTTGGAGTATGTACAGCTATTGTATTTGTATTAGTAATTGTGTAATTTCTTGATTAAAATACACATGGCTAGAATATGATAGCCTATAAAATTCACTGTCAATTAATCTGATATTCCGACATCATTATTCAATATCTCATAACTAGCTTAAAGGCAAGTAAAAAAACAAGTTGTAAAATACATTAAGGAATAAACAAATTGGCTGATCACAGTTGAGAATTATTGAAAATTGTATGCAATTGTATGTCTATACTATTTTAAAACTCTCGACTGTGATTATTTGATTTCTTCTGTAAATTAATTGCTTATAATTTTTTTCTTATATTTTCTTATATGCCACTTGCTAAAAAGACGTGCTACAATTAATAAAATAAGTCTCAACATTATCTCAGCTGTTTTTTCGTTTTTTTATTTTTTGTCGTTAAATTTACTATCTTAAAAGATATCACCGTTGTTTACTTCCCAGTCTATAAGGAAATACTTTGAATTTTTCTGATTCTCTTTGTTAAAAATAGCATATTTACAGGGTACAATCCTATAGGCTTTTGTCTTCTAGTCCGCCGTGTATTGTCAAATCAGATTCTTGAATTAAATTTTAATATTTACGATGAAAAAAAATGTTTCCGCCCGGGATCGAACCGGGGACCTTCCGCGTGTTAGGCGGATGTGATAACCACTACACCACGGAAACTGGTTGTAGGTACGAGCCTGCTGCGCGTGTTTTCTGCAGGACGATATCTTTGAATTATCTGGGGCACTCGTCCCATCTATGTTATTATATATGCTATTATCCAATATCCGTTGTTAATGAGGAAAAAAAAGATACTACTGCCTTTGAAGCGTATTTTATCGCGAGATAACGTCATCTGACTTGCGTACGATGGATCGCGACTCGAATTATCTCGACGCTTGTTATCCGCTTATTAATATTCCTATCTGCTAAGTCATCGATGCCTTCGGCACGTTCGAAGAACAAAGCGGCAATAAAATAAATTGCCTGGGATCGTGAACGCTGATGGTTTCGCGAAAATAAAATCGAGACGGAAGATGTTAAATGCGCGTAATAATCGCATCCCGCGATAAGAAATTATCGCGTAAAAGATCACGCGGCAGGTATGTCCCGAGCGCCCGATCGATCGCGTATATACGTCGGTTTTATCGCCGATTAAAATCGCTCGTTAGGAAAAAGTCGCGCGATTACGTGCGCTTCGTCGAAAAAACATCGTTAGCCCGATTTCGCGCGGGTTTTCGACAGGATCGCGAATCGGAACGAGTAAAAAAAAAATCAAAAGTTCCACCATCGTTTCACTCGATTCCGTCATCGACCGTGTCACAACTCGCTCGGCTTTCGCGCATAAATATCATTCCGTTCTAGATTTCGCAATTCGTAGGCGTTTATATATACCTCTGGTTTTATTTTTAACGATCAGCAGCGATCAGAATTTTTCTACGCAGAACGTCACGTGGTCTCGGAAGCGAGGAGGTCGTTATGCGAGAAACAAAGTTGCTAAACCGAAGCTGCTCGAAGTTAAAATCTTAGCTTAAAAGTTGATGAAAAAGACAAATCAGAATTTTCGCATTCAAAATTTATTAACGCTAAATTTTGTAATGAAAATTGAAAACTTTATATGTAGAGTTTATTATGCTTGTTTTATGGAATTTATGAATAATATTTCTTGTAGCGTAATTGGATAAACTATGAAACATACATTTCCAAACCGTACATAATAAATGTAGAAATAAAGACTTTCCATTCTAGATAATCTTTAATTTGCATCTGATTTCAGAATAAAAGTTTACTTCGATGTATATTTTATGTTGCATTGTATTTCTGACTTTACGAATGTTTTTCGCTTAAATCACAAAATTTTATCCTGAATTTCAATATAAATTACAGATTCGCTGGAAGTAGACTTAATTCTGAAATGTTATTAAAATTCTTTCAATTTTCCAATTCTTTTCAAATATAGCCTAGAGCATCATCAGGTCATTCAAACATTTTAATCTTAATTTGATTTTTTATTAATAATCTTAAATTGATTTCCAATATTATAAATACACAATAAATATAATTTTAAATGCTTGATTGACTGCATTTGACAAGATAAAATTTCTGTAAATATATGGGATAAAAAAATTTTCAGTCTACCTAGAGTCTAGACGGAGTTCTATAGATTATTATAGTTTTATTTTAGACAAACGTAAACAGTTCGTCCTTCCAGGAATAACGATTATGTAACTTTTTCACTACGGTGAAAAGTGAAAAGTGAAAACTTACTCCATTTTTTCACTTTTCACGATTCCGCCCTAGAAAAAAATGTTATCTGACTTCCAGGATTCCACATGGAAAATTTGGACAAAGAGCACACACTTTTGCGCGACACATGACAGGGAGAAACGGAAGCGCGTGATTGGTCGCCGCGACGGCTTTGACAGTGTGCGCGCACGTGTACGTACATACGTGCCACGAGGTCGACGGATTGGTCGCGTGAGTCGCGTCGAACAATTGCGTGTGAACTGCACGGAACGACGGACGTCGCCGAGTATTGCCGAAGGCACGAATTGCGTTTTCCGATCCGGAAAGCGGTTCTCGCGGAGTTGCCGGAGTTGCGTTGCGCAGGTTGGCAGAGTGATTTGTCCGCGTTCAGCGCTCGGCCGTGTCGATCCGTCGGAAGGTGCCTGGCATTCGTGATTCGTGATTCATTCGATTGCATTCGATCGCGGCCCGACTCTCCACGCGATACCCCAACTGCGCACAATTCGCTGCAATTCGCGTAATCGTCTTCGGACTGGCAGGCGGAGTGACGAGGCGCCCGTGGAAGCATGAAGGAGCTCCTGATCGCGCTCGGCGCGATTCTGGCTGGTGAGTGTCCCACATCCGCGTTTTTTTTCCTCTTCAACGGTTTTTTTCCGCAACGTCGTCGAAAGTGATCGCGTCTCGCGTCATCTCCGTTTCCCTTTATCCTCGCGACAATGTGTCGCTCCGTGCAATGCGCACTTCCCTCTTGAAATGTTTTTTGTTTGGCAGCTCGCGCTCTCACGCACACGTAATCTATATTTGTCTGTACCTCGGCCTCGTAAACATTATGACGTTCGATTTTATCTGCAAGCCACATTTAGTTTTATCGGCGAGCGACCTTTCGTTTTGTTTGTGTGAACGATGTGTCTAGCGTCCGGCGCACACATGTGACTTCCATCGGTCTCGCTTTTTTCTTCTCTGCTCCGTTATGGATTCCCTCCTCCCCTCCCTCAGTCACTTCCCCGCGGGCTTTCCTTCGCTCTTTTGTTATTGCTCTCTTCCCGTCTCACTCAGTCTCACTCGGCCGTCTTTCTCACGTCGCGCCGGGTAATCACGTTTCCATTACTCATTGGGAAGGAACTAGGATGAATAGGATGACTCAGTTGATTTAAGCTTGTAATTTGTTAATTTTGTTGGAATGCACAATTAATGATGGAATGTTACACTGCGAGAATAATTGCTTGAAATAATGTTGTCGATAATTTGCTTATCCAATGATTGATGAGTATAATTATCGAGTGTTTTCATGGAAAATGACATTGTTGCAAAATTTTATATTGCCAAGTCGCTCACTTATTTCCGTGACTAGTCGGACTGTAGCAGACACCGGAAGCTCACGAACGAGGCAATGAGTGCTTCCTGCATTAGAGATTATTCATTATTACAAGACGCTGGGAATATTATTCCGAGAACTATTAAGCATTTTTTTTTATTTTTTTTGTACTTCAGACTTTTGTAATTTTCAGCTTATAAGATGACGTAGTTGAAAATTATACGAATGCAATTTCTTAATTTTTAGTAACTGCAGCTACTCCAGCTGTGGTCATAGTCGCTGAACCAAAAGATGGTCTGCTAGGTAGAGATGAATGTACATGGGGCCCAAGTTATTGGTGCGAGAACCTAAAGTAAGTTTCAGTAATTGTATTTATAATTTAATACCTATATTTTCTATATATTGAAAAAAAATAGTTAAAAGATGAGATTGATTTATCAAACATATTTAAAATTCATTTATTACATTGTATATTCATAATGTACAGTATGATTATTTAGATTATTAGACCGATAATAATGATAATGATAAAGTATCAAAATTAAAATTTTATATATCTTATTTTAATAAAATGTTCACAATTGATGTAATTAATGTAACATTGCAATAACGTTGATTGTATTAATGTTAATTTAATTATTAAATTGATATTAATAACAGGACAGCCAAGGGATGCAGCGCTGTCAGTCATTGTATTCATCGATACTGGGAACAGATGGAAGTTCCAGAGGATAATGACGATGTATGCGGAATTTGTAAAGATATGGTGAAGCAGGCGCGGGATCAATTGGAAAGTAATCAGACTCAGCAAGATCTGAAGGACGTCTTTGAGGGAAGCTGCAAGCTAATTCACATTAATCCAATTGTTGAAGAATGTATTAAACTCGTGGATCAATTTATCCCTGAACTTGTGGAGACGTTGGCGTCTCAAATGAATCCTGCTGTCGTTTGCTCTGTCGCAGGACTCTGTAACAATGCTCATATTGATAAGTTGCTTGAAGAATATCAAGCTCCATTAAAGGTAAGAATAGTGTTGTCAGTTTTGTTGTTTTATTATATCATTGGCCTGAATGGAAAGTTTTCAAACTGGTTTCATTAAAAATTCAATTTTTTGAGATGAGGTAAAACCACTTGTTTAATCTCCATTCTGGAGGAAAAAGTATTATAATAAAGTATTATTATTTGAAGTTCTCGTTTTCCAAACAATGTATCTCGTAATTTGTTTATTGCCAACTATCTTGGGATTAAATTTTGCACAAATTTTATTTGTGTTAAAATATTTTTTCGGTTTTTAATTCTTATTATCCAATGCAATAAGCCTGGCAATCAAATCCAGATTCTGCTTTATCTTGTGCTTTAGGGGTGATTGTTCAGATTGTTGTAGAGTTATGTAATATTTTTTATTCCTTTTTTTGTGCATTATTTAAATTTTCATTTATTGATTAAAAGCTACTTTATTTTTTTCAAAATATAATTTATTTAATTAATTGTCATTGAATAGCCTATATCATATATTTGTATACAATACATACATATATATACATATATATATGTACACACACACACACACACACACACACACACACACACACACACACACACACGTATGTATACACACATATACTCATACATGTATTGTATATAATATACTGCTTTCGAATATTTTTGAATAATTTAGATTAGATTAGTGGGGCGTAATCTGCCATAAAAATAGCATACATTAATATTTTTACACATATATACTCATTATTTCGCTTAATTATCTTAATAAAAAATTTATAAATGTTATATCGAATTTTATCTGTGTATTTTGTAAATAGCAGTGGATAAAGAATGTCGGTTATGTGTCGGTACGATTGATAAACTGACTCTTGACAAAGAACGTGTGTTATATTTTTAGAAGGACGAAAAGAAATCAATTTTATTAAAGAATGATGAACTCGAGCCTGACGAGTGCACCAAATGCTACACGATAGCAAAGTACATGGAAAATAAATTGCATCGTACACAACCGAACACGATGCTTCTGCAATTTTTGAACATTTGCGGACAACTTGGTTCCTTCTCGGATTCCTGCTCGGCTATTGTTATGAATCATTTTGATACCATTTATGACCATCTACAAAATAATTTCAATGCGGATAACATATGCCACTTGTCGGGGCAGTGCAGTGACAAATATCACAAACACGAAAATGATACAGTAAATATATTAATATATTATAATATATTTATGATTGTTTATACAAAATTATGTATTAATATTCTATTGCAATGGTAGGTTCCACAAGTAGAGATAACACCACTGTCAAGTGTAGGCATGGTAGAAGTCGGAGATGATCTTCCGTGTAAGTTGTGTGAGCAACTTGTGGGTCATTTGAAAGATCTTCTCGTTGCGAACACGACGGAGTTGGAATTTAAAGAAGTTCTCCTGGGCCTCTGTAAACAAACTAGATCTTTCGCCGACGAGGTTTGTATTTTAATTTAAATAAATACACATATATCGTTTTATATATCTGGTACTAATAGAGAGTATTTCTAGTGTAAAAGCATAGTTGACGAGTATTACGCGCAGATTTATGAGTATCTTACAAAAGGGTTGGACAGTAATCTTGTCTGTCAAATTTCCGGAATTTGTCCTGGCCCTGGCAAAATGATACAAGTAAGGACACGCTTGCATTTTATATATAACGAAATATGCTTTTTAGATTAAAAGATCTGATTACATTTTACGTTTTATGTTACAATAGGGACCGATTTGGCCTCTGGTTCCAGTAGAGGTAGCAAAAATAGGAGTAAGAATAATGAAGGAGGAGCAACCTCGAAAAGAAGAGGTTGAAGTCGCTATTGGCAAAGAACATCCAAAATCGGAAGCTGAAGAGATGCAATTGCCAATCGAAAGAATGATGCCTTTTTCTTTACTGCAAGCCGAAAGCGTTAAAGGAACTCAAGCGTGTGCATTATGCGAATATTTGTTGCATTATATCCAAGACACTCTTTCGAATCCTGTAACTGAGGTAACGAGAATATTGAATTTTATGAATCTAGATTATGTATACATATATATTAGGTAGAACTGATATAAATATATCAAAATTTAAGGAGAAGGTGAAAGAAACTCTTGAAAAATTATGTAAAAAGGTACCCTCTCCCATTGAAGGTAAATGTGAAGAATTTGTAAATACTTATGGGGATGCAGTTGTGGCCATACTTGTCCAGCAAATTGATCCGTCACAGGTAATGTTTTTTTTAATTTAAAATATAGAGGAGATTAATAAAGTTATTTATTTTGTATTTTAAAGTATAATTTATTTTGTTTTTTAAGGTTTGTCCTATGCTACATATTTGCCCATCAGCAGAATTATTAGACATGTGGCAAAAAGTTCCTAAACAGTTGATTGTTACACAAGAAAAAGATAAGCCTGGTTGCCCATTCTGTTTGCTTGCAGTAACGCAGATTTATAATGTTATCAAAGACAATAAAACTGAGGTACTAGTCCGCCGTTTATCATGCTTACAATGATTATGTTTGACTGTACAATTTATTTAACGCATTAATTATTAATGTTACAGGCTAGCATTGTAGCTGAATTGGATAAATTATGTAGTCATTTGCCACGCAGTTTAACCGACCAATGCATAGATTTTGTGGACACGTATAGCAAAGAACTCGTAGAAATGTTACTTGCAGATTTGTCTCCCCAGGAAGTGTGCACCTATCTTAAATTATGCGACGCAACCAAAGATGTTGGTCCAAAACGAAACAATATTGTTGGAAAAGATGGAGAGATACGTGAGTTATTTCTTAAAATACACATATGTATAAAAAGAACAGAGCAATTTGTCATAATTATTTTACGATACAGATATCTACATAAATCTGGAAAAACTTTTTTTATAACATTTCAGTAACCAATGAGATACCTGAGTATCCGTTACACATGATTCAGCCCACGAATATTGTAGACGACGGTGTGTGTATAATCTGCGAATTCGCGATGCAATATATCGATAAAGCGATTGGTAATCAAAAAACGCGGGACAAGATCGAAAAGGCGGTGCACGGTGTGTGCAATCATTTACCAAAGACTGTTGCCAAGGAATGCAATGACTTTGTGGATGAGTATGCTGACGTCGTGATAAGCATTCTCTCGCAAGATGTCAGTCCTAAGGAGGCCTGTACCTTGCTAGGTCTTTGCAACGTGAGCATGGTACAGATTCAAGGTAATAGAAGTAATAATCACGTATTATAATTTTTGCTAATAATACCATCTGGAATACGTGTATGATTTAATTGTTTCATTTTTACAGAATCTATAACTGAATGTGCCTTATGTCGAGCAATTATATCGCAGATCGATAAGTTGCTAGGTGATTCAAAGGTGGAAGCTGAGATCGAGGAAGTAGTTAAGAAAGTGTGCAAGTACCTACCAGCAAGTAAACAAGAGATGGTAATATCTTATTACTTTGCGATTTTTTTTTAAATGAAAAACCAATAACTTCAACTAAAAAACTTTTAAATCTCTATGCAGTGCAACAAGATGGTAGACATTTACGGATGGAGTATAATAAATATGATAAAGGCTCATGTGGATAGCGAAAAAATGTGCACCAAAATGGCTTTGTGCTCTTCCAGTGATTACTTCGCGATGTCATTTAAAAATCCACGTGTATCGCGATCAATTAAGAGCAATCTTAAAAAGTAAAAACGAGGAGGTAGCGAGACTTTGCAACGTAAGTGTAAAAACAACACGTGTGAGATTATTAGGAATTAAAGGTACAACTTCATGCTGACGTTCGACGCTCATTTTTAGCGTCAAAACAAATCACATGATCGAAATTAATGCTTGGTATTCGTCAATTTTGATCATGTGAATCTGTTTTGACGCTAAAAATGAGCGTCGAGCGTCAGTATGAAAAAGGTACCTTAATGGTTGAACGACAGTCGCCATAATTGTCAAGTGTTTTGCTTGTGTTTCGAATTAGGTCACGAAGCAGTGCGAAGAGTGCCGCAAAAATGGTGAAGTTGCATGAGTCTTGTCAACTATGGTTAATTTCATGAGCTACAAATCGGAGACGAACCAAAAAGAAAGAGAGAAAAAATGGTGCGCTCCTAATTTGGAAGTATCAGATTTTTAAAGATATTAGCCATATAGCGAATAGCCTATTTCATGTTATGATATTATATATATCGATGATCTTTTTATTAAATCTCTATAATAATATTCGAGCACTCTGATGATATTGATCTGTGTAAACACGATGAATGCCATGCGATTTTCGCACTTGAACCAAATAATAACGCGTAGTTTACCGTACTTAAGTTATACTGACATCAGGAAATTCGTAAATTTTAATAGCACCATAACGATCCGTTTTTTCCAGTTAAAATAAAATAAGTTGCTATTTTATATGATCAATATGATTTATTAAAAAGACATAAATCCCGTCTCTCTACGTGTACTTTTTTTCAATATATTTAACCTACTAGCAATGATCTGTTATTTTTAACTGTGATAATGGTAAAATAAAAAGATGCGAAAATATTTGATTCTATGTGAATTTAATTCTAAAAATGTATGATTTATATTGTATTTTTTTAAAATAAAACTATCTTTCGTGTGTGAAGTATTCTATCTGGAAAATTTCTTTTCCAATCACAAGATAATCGTAATCCAGAAACTTTAATATCGACAATATAAAATCTCTCCAACTGCATGGCATGAAAATTTGTAGTTTATCCGGTCGGAAATACAATTCTGACGGTATCGTTTTATGTTTCATACGTAAGATGTTTGTTCTCGGAATCATCCAGGAAAATTGGACAAAGTACTTATAGCTTTGCGTGACGCGCAATGAAAAACACGTGGCTCGGTAATCTATGCGCACGCTTGAACACGAATGTTGTCGTCGGATTTAATTGTCGGATTGCGTATAAAGTTGCATGAAATTACGAATATTACCGATTCTTGCCGAAGCCAAGTGAATTGTTTCCCGCGACGAGAAGCGATATTTTGAATCGTTACGACGATTCGACCTCTACGGCAACTCGCGGTGTCGATTAGTCTTTAGGAAGTGCCGTTTCACGACTCACGCCGTTTGATCGTCGCGCGTTCTTCGCACGCGGTAATCCAATTGTGCGCAATTTTGTATCATCGAAATAGTCTTCGCTACGTCAACCTTGAAGTGATGGGGCAAAGCATGAAGGAGATTTTGATCACGTTCGGCGCGATTCTGGCTGGTGAGTCGCTGCGCTTTTCCTGCCCGCTTTTCCTCTCCGTCCGACAGTTTTCTCTCATAAATGGGGCCTGGGTTCTTTGTCACTGTACTGGGCTCAGTGGGACTGCACTGAAACTTTCTATCTCGCTTTCGCCTAATAGCTTCAAATGTATACCTATTTCATTTTAGGCACAAGTGTACACTGTGGTTCAGTCACACAAAGAACGGATCCGTATATTCTTTCTACTTAAAATAAAATAGGTGTACAGAGCGTTTCCAGACAATTGCGACAAATTTGCAGGGATAATAGATCTCGTTAAATTTAACAATTTTTTTTTAAATAACCCGTGTCCTGCAGCGACGCCTTATTAAGCCATTGGACGTCAGTTTTTAGTCTTGTTGAACACTGATTTCTGCAAGGTTAGATTAGAATTAAAAAAAATCATATATTTTTAATTATATTTTGTTTATTTTATTGCTACAAATGTTCGAAATGGCGACCTGCAACTTCGATCATTGCATCTACTCAAAGCATATATATTTGCATCTATAGCGCACTGATGAATGATATGCACCCTCTGAAAAATTCCAGGGGTATTAAATTGCACGTCATATGCGTTCATTATCCCGTTGATGGACATGTCAACAGGGGTCGACGTGTATAACACGTAAAATTTTTTACGGGTTTCCGTATAAGAATGCGCAGTCAACAATAGTATTCGACGGAACCTTATAGTTTCTTATTATATAAGGGGGCATCGCCGGATTGCTTAATAAAAATTATTTAATTTATCGTTTAATTTTAATCTAGCACTTTTGAGTCTGTCCGAAAATATATGTCCTAGCTGTATAGTCTAAATTTGGTGGAGAAAGGAAGTTTTAGTCCAGTGCAGTAATAAAGAATAAACTTACAATTAAGAATAGATAAATTATATTAGAGATACTTCTGCTATAATATATTGATCAGATTTAATTAGCTCTTCCACGTACATATTCTATTACGTTGTCTTACGTCATAAGATTTTCTTTATCACCGCGGTAATCTTATTATTTTTATCCACGCAATTCTTTCTCTTTTTTTTTTTTTATATAGTGCGCGATAATTATAACGCATGTAATATTTAATTGTCAGTAAAATTCCGTTTTTCCGAACTTCAAATTATACGAACTCATATCTGAGCTCTTATAATTATTATCCGAATATTCGAATAAGAACCCGAGTTTTCTGAACTATCAACTCCTAATATTATCGGAAACTAATAAGTATGTCAGCTCTTATTACCGAAATTACTAAGCGAGCCTCTATCATTCAAATTAATTCGGTTATTCAAACTATCTTGTCCCTCTCGATGTTTGGATAATCCAGCGAGAAATGATCGATTCATCGGAATCGACGTCAATAAGATGATTTCAACGATTATTTCCCACTCATGTCAACATACAGGGAAACAGAGTTTTACTGTATGTTGACCTTGTAAATAAAGCGACGTACATTTAAAACTTTATTTGCGAGCAAATGTTGTTTTATCTGCAAGCGACATACAATAGGTTTTATTTGCGAGCGACGTTTAGTTTTATTTGCGTGCAATGATAATTTTTAAATTTTCAGTATGTGTGATTTTATCGGTCTTTTGTCACTTCTCGTCGTTTCTTACAAGATCCTCTCGATTTTCTTCTCTCGCGGGCTGATTTTTCTTTCTTTTATTATTATTGCTTTTCCATATCGTTTTTCGTCCTTCTCGTGTCGCCGCGGCTAATGCGTTTTTATTACTCATGTCGAAGAAATTGTATATATAATACGCGAACGGGATAACTCTCTAATGATTTGAATTTCTATAATTTGTTAGTTTAAATATAGAATATACCAATTATTGACGGAATGTTATACTGCTATAAAATAGCGGCAATGATCTATTGCAATAAATATTGCTTTACTGCTTTTATTATCGAATAATATTAACAAATAATCGTACGTATGTTTCCTTAGCAAACGAGATATCCATTCAAAATTGTTGAGACGCTCATGTATTTTCATGACTACATATGTATAGTGACGGTAGCAAAAATAATATAAGAAATTGTAAATGTGTGTGAGAAGATCCATGTTCATGTCTCACTTTTATCGATAAATATGCGCAGTCAGCATCAGTTTACGTTACGTATGTTATAGAATTTCACAAATAAATAAATACGCATTTTTCGATAAAAATAAGATATGAATACGAATTGAGATATTTAAATGCTTTCTGCATTCATTTGTTGAGCCGGATTTTTTAATGATGTACGGCGATAACAACAATGTAGACAAGCGAAATATACGATTTTGGTGTAAGAATAATTCGACGGGATTATTAAACGAGACAACGCTATCTGTGTTAGGTGAATTATTCATTGTTACAAAAAAAACTGAGGATATATTATTCTGAAAATTATTGACAAAGCGTTTTATTTTTTGTAACTCTAGACTTTTGTAATATGTCCAGCTTAATTATAAAAATAATTAATAATTATATGAATGTAATTTTCTAATTTTTAGTAACTGCAGCTCAAGGGATCATTATAGATGCTGATCCCAACACGAATATGATGACGCAGGAACAATCTACAAATGAGGTTGCTATTGACGAGGAACATTTACAATCAGAAGCTGAGAAAATGCAATTGCCACTTGAAAGATTGATGCCTTTTCCCTTACTGCAACCCGAAAGTATTAATGGAACGAGAGCGTGCACATTGTGCGAATATTTTATGCTAACATTTCTTTATATTGACACTAATATAAATCCTACAGTTGAGGTAATAATAAATGTAAAATTTTATATATACATATGTGTACGTGTATGTGTGTGTGTGTGTGTGTGTATTTGCACACAAGGCTTATAAATCTATTAAAATTTAAGATGAAAGTGCGAGAATCTGTTGAAAAAATATGTGCAAGAATATCTCCTGTCGTTCAAGGCGAATGTCAAGAATTTATGAATACTTATGAGGATGCAGTTGTATCCATACTTGTTCAGAAAATTGATCCATCACTGGTAAATATATTTTCGTATTTGAAACACTGGAATCACGCAATGAAGTGTAATTTATTGCGCAATTTAAGGTTTGTTCCGTGATACGTATTTGCCCATCAGACGAGACAGTAAATATGTGGGAAGAAATTCCTAAGCATTTGATAACTACAAAAAGAAATAAGCCAGATTGTCCATTCTGTTTACTTGCAATAACGCAGATTTATAATGTTATCAAAGACAACATTACAGAGGTATTAATTCGCCGTTTATTATATATATTAATTAACATAGGTTTGATTGTTCAATCTAGTCGATATAGTAATAATTAATGTTACAGGCCAACATTCAAACTGAATTGGATAAATTATGTGACGTAAATTATCGTTTGCCACGTAGTTTGACCGATGTATGCACAGACTTTATGAACTCGTATCGACAAGAACTCGCAAGTCTACTATTTTTAGGCTTGTCTATCGAGGACATATGCAACTTTGTTCATTTGTGTACTCCAACCGACGATCCTACTCAAACGTAATTATTGCTAAAAAAAAAAGTAGAATATATGAGTTATTTCTTGGAGAACATATTATAAATGAAGAGTAGATTAATTTAATTTCATAATTATATTATAACGAAAATATTTGCTTGAAGAAAAGTAATTTTTTTAACATTTCAGTGATTAGAAACACCTAGCCGAGTATATTCATTACGTATAATCCGTATGAATGTAAATCCATGAACGAGTCTATAAATTTTGGATGATACAAACCACAAACTGGAGGCGAATCTAAAAAACGAGAACGAAAAGAGTGACGTGCTTCTGAACTGGAAATATCAGATCTCTGGAGATATTATAGCCATATCAAATATATCTATATAATTGTTATTTATATCAATCTGTATATAAATCTCTCTGATCGATATTCATAGTCGATTACTTATATGTAAGATTGTACTTATAAGATCTTATATTTAAGATCTTAAGTATACAATCTTAAGTGTCATAATAGTTAAATTAATCACAGAGTCTTATAGCAATCCTCTTAAAATATTTCTTAAAACGATCTTGATATAAAAACCGATTATGAATACCGGCCTCTAACTGCAGTTTAAGCACGCGGGAATAATCTACACAATAAACGCCATGCGATTTTCACACTTAATTGAATCAAATACGGGTAGCTTCTAATGAAATTGCGTAGACGTCACGAAATTTATAATTTTTAATAACGCCGCAAGAATTCTTTTTTTTTTTTCAAAATGATATAAGTTGCTATATATTTTATAGAATTGTAATGATATATTGAAAAATTTGGATCGTCTTTCTATGTCTTTTTCTTTCGATCAATATAAGTATATAATGTAACTTTTAATTGCGATAATGGTAAAATGAAGAATAAATAAATCTTTTCAAGCTGACGCTCGAATATCAATTTTGATCGCGTGATCTGTCTTGACGCTAAAAATGAGCGTCAAGCGTCATAACGAAATGGTACGAGTACATCTTAATTATAAGAAGTAATTTAATTCGTGTACGAAATGTACATTTCTAAAGATATATGACTAAATATATTTTTTTAAATAAAGATGTTCTTTTGTATATGAAATATATTATTTTACCTGAAAATATATATTTTACTTGGAAAATTTTCAGTTTTCCAATTTTGACGTGGAGTTAATTCGGAGTGCGTTAATTCTCTCTTTAAATTTTTTTTGTCACTTCGCCCTCTTTACGCGCGATACTGTTAATGCCCACTTATTTCCGGTTTAGCAGTTTCCGTGTCGAAATTTCTGTAGTCATACATCTAGTGACAATCGTACACCGTGGCCGCTGCGCGCGCTGCTTCTGTTGCGTGATCCAACGACGGGCACGCACGGGTCGCACGGCAGTCACGGCACGACTGGGCACGACCGCCATATTAATAAATCGAGCCGAGTTTGCGTCCGTATATGATTCTGAGCGAGGTAATTCGTCCGCGAGAGAAATCTCGCGTCCCGCGTTCCGAACACCCGACGTCGGGCACGCCGACGATCGGCACGGACTGTCATTTAACCCGTTCGTTTCTCGTCGCAGAGGACAAGCTGTCGACTGGCGTCTCGCCGATTGAGCGCACCTTGTCTCGCCGAGTTCCTGATTCCTGCTGCACGTTGCCAAGATGATGTACACGGTAAGGGGCGTCTGGCGCGTCACCGGCGCGCTATTTCCTGACATAATCCCCGACCTCGCTTTCAGCGAAAATGCCGGGGACATTTCGTGATTTTTTTAGCGATTGATCTTTTCCGGAGTAGGCCTCGAGAAACGCGAGTGAACGGCAAGATGTTACATTCCTGTTTAACTTCAGAGAGACTGCACTTTGGCAAATTTCTAATTCGAGGGTTAGGAAAATTGGAGCATTTCCAAAAGTCGCGTCGTAACTGTCCTCTATATTTTTCCTGAAGAGCGATCGATTTTTTTTTTGTTCATCCTGGATGAACAAAAAAACAATGCGTAATATTTTTAGAAAATTGATAACTTGTAATTTCTAAGTTCTATATCGAGAACCAATTATATTTTTATATGGAATTTTATCTCCTTTTTTTCAGGGGACAACTGCTTCGCAGGACACCAGGTTCAGCGACAAGGAGAAGAAGCTTCTAAAGCAAATGAAGTTTGGAGATTCATTGACACAAAAAGTAATTTTTATTTTTAAAAAAATGTTTTAAGTTTTTTTTTTTAATTTACTCGATAAATTTTTTGCGTTAGCAAGAATGTCGGAAATTTTTTTTATCTCTCTTCGATCTTATCTCAGATAGTTAAACTCTTGGCATTTCTCTCTTATCTTCGATAGTTAGAGTCTTGGCATCAAAGTTAAATGTTACAAAAGTAAAGCTTGATTTCTTGATTGAATTGGAATACTAAAAATTTTGTTTGAATTACATTTGAATCTTTATTTCTAATCACTATCAATTAATAATCAAAATGTTTGTTTTTGATACTCGGCATCTCTGTATTTAAAATTGTGAGTTAAAACCACGAATCTTTAATATATTTGTCACAGGTGGATATGAGCAAAGTGAAACTTGATGTGATTAAGCCATGGATCACAACAAAGATCACGCAGATTCTGGGAATGGAAGACGACGTGGTGGTAGAGTTTGTTTATAATCAGCTTGAGGAGAAGGTAAGAGACCGTGTCGCACTTAATTCGAGTGAAATTAGACGCATTTTATGATTTAAGAGATACATTTTTTTAGTACTAAAACTTGTGAAAAAGCAGAAAAAGAAAAACATAGTAATGTAGTCTCACTTGGCTTTTTCCCCTCATCATAGGAAATCGATAAATATGCATTATTTCAGCACGATGTTTTCGTACAAATCGCAAGCGTTTACTATCCAAACTCGGCACGTAGTGCAGAGTTTGGATAACACAAAGCAATGGGGCACAGACATTCTCTTAGCCTTTTGGCACTACTTGCCGCATTGCTTTTTTTTCTTATTTTCATAAGTATCATCGTCACTCAGTATACAAGTTTCATCGTCCCTCGTTTTTAATCGGCCTACATATCCCTTTCCAAGCATATCCATTTTCGACAAAAAGAAAAAGAGAAAAAAAGGTTAAAAAAAAAACTGATTTGTAGCTGATCCTGCCACATTGAACTGTGACAAAGTCAGCCTTTATCATATGTGTTTGAATTCCCCGTTAGTATAAGTAGAGACCGTTGGTGGGGCCCAACCCTTTTGTCCAAATGGCATTCGGATGTGCTCCTCTCTACATCCGATTGGCCGCCTTTCTATCAGCCGTCAACCCTAGTGTCAGCTGTGGCAGTTGGTATCTCAACATCACCTTAGAACTGCCGACAAATCTACAGCTTCACCAGTTACGTCGTCGCCGCTGCCGCCGCCGCCGCCGCTACTGCTGCTGCTGCTGCTGCTGCTGCTGCTGCTGGTGCCGCTGCTGCTGCCGCCATCACCGCCATGGCTGCTGCACACCGTCGACAACGACAACGTCAACATCACGAGACATCGCTGGCATCACGAGGCGATCACATCACGTTCCTGTCTCTCGCGTCCCTTTCCGGAGCTACCACACGAGCCCGCCGATGTCTACGAGTCGCCTGCGACGGAGCCGCATCGACTTCCGTTCACGTAGCTGCCTCAACCGAGGTAGTGCGTCATCATCGCGGGCTGCGGGAAAGCTTCGCAGTCTTCACGTCATCCGGGGAGGCTTCAACCCTCGCGACGGTCGTCGTTTTCCCCGACGTGGTGGCGTCCGCGTGTCAATTTGGGCATCTTTGGAACTCTTTCATCTGCCGCAAGCTACGATTCTCCCCCGTCGGAACCGCCCAATGTCGGACTCTAAGAGCAAGGTCGGGCGCCAACCTGGCCCGCTTACTTACCACCGAAACTCGGTTCGCGACGGACCTCGATATTCTGCCGGACGTACTGTCGGTCACGCGTCGGGCACGATTGAGGCGAAAACGGCGCCGGGAGGTATCCCTACACACGGTTTGACACTTTGCCACTGTCACAGGTTGGTGAAAAGGTTGATCCTTTTATACCACATTATATTTCCAGATTTTCAAGCGGACATTTTTTGCCAGAGATTTCGATATATATATACATGCTTTCTCTCTCGTTTCAGTGCACGCACCTTAAACGGTGTAAATATTAAAATCAATAAAGGGTAATCGAGGTATCGGTCTATTTTCTGCTACTTACATTTAATATAATTCTTTTTTCTCCTCAGCATGTAACTATTTAATGCAGGTACGAAAGAGAGAAAGAGAGAGTGCGGTCGGCGGCATTGCGGTGGTAAGGCACGCTTAGATATAGAATAATAAATATCTGCTTTTTCGAGGGGGAAAAGCAGTTCATAACAGAATAGGAATATACAGATTATGTCTGTCAAAATTTCAGTCCAAATTTGACATATTCTATTTTTATTTTGCCGTTAAAAATCTGTGTGCACAAACACTTTTCGTTACTCTTACGTACGGAGAAAATTAAATTTGTACGTTGTATATATATTTTACAGTTTCCCGACCCCCGAAAAATGCAGATCAACCTGACAGGCTTCCTGAACGGTAGGAATGCCCGTTCTTTCATGGGTGAATTATGGGACCTTCTGGTCTCTGCTCAAGAAAGTGTTACGGGCATTCCCGAGGCTTTCTTGCAACAAAAAAAAGATCAAATTAAAAAGCGTTTGGTAATTATCAATAATTCACTTTTACGTAATAATCGAAAAAAAGCTCGTAAGCATCTGCAGCATGATTTTTATTAAATATGACTACCTGATGATAGAGTGTAATTTTTATTTATCAAATACTTGATACGTTCATACATGAAACGTTTACGTGATCAATTTTACAATATCACTGAATAATTATGATTCAGAATCCGATAGTCATATTTAGCATTTTGTATATGTGGATCCATGCAACTTTAAACAGTTTGGCTTTATTATATTTTTATAAGTGTTACATGAAGTTTCTTAGACACGAACGAACAATTGAATTGCTATATTTTGATATTCAGTGATTATGTTCAATTGAGTATAACCAAATGGATGAGATCAATTTTAACTTAGTTATATTTAGTTGTAAGAAAGCGTTATTTTGTAAGAAATATTGGTTTATATTATGTTGTAATTTATCAAATTAGGAAGAGCAAGAGAAGCTTCAAGCATCGTTGGCGGAGAAAGAGAAAGAGAAGGAGCGTGAGAAAGAAAAGGATGACGCTGACATTAAAGTGAAGAAGGAGGAGAAAGAAAGGGGTTCGTCGAAGGAGCGCAGACGAGATCGAAGCAGGGATCGTGATAGAGACAGGTATTACTGTTGAAGGAAACTGTTTGATATGCATGCAAAAAGGCGTAATATGGTTATATGTCATGTTGCTCATCTTGCATTATTTTATACAGGAAAAGGAGCAGATCGCGTGATCGACATAGGGATCGTGATCGCTCGAGTCGTAAGAGAAGATCCGTTTCGAGGTCGCCGAGTAAAAATTCGAAGGATAACGGGAAAGATATGCTCGAGGCTAAGATCGAACGGGAAGATTCGCCGCAACCGGAAAATGCTATACCTTTGATGCCAGTCAAAACCAAGCCGTAAGTAACAAATCACATTTAATGCGCTGTTGAAATGTATTTTATTTCGTAAATATATTTTAAATTTTATGTACTTTCATAGGGAAGCCGCAGTGGCGATATCAAGATTGCAAGCCAAACTGATGAGCATTGCTGATGGAAAGAAGAAGAATAATCGCACACCGTCGCCGGAATCGTTGGACAAGTCGGCGAGGAAGTCGCGATCAGGATCCAAGTCGCCGACGAGTCGTTCGAAGAAATCCAAGTCACCTAGCCGAGATTCGAAGACGCGTCGATCGCGATCGCCCGCTTCGAAGTCCAGACGATCTCGTTCCAAGTCAAGATCTAGAAGATCCCGATCTAAATCCAGGAGATCAAAGTCGCGCTCGCAAGAGCGTACGAAGTCGAAGCGAAGCAAATCCAAATCGAGATCACGCTCGCGATCGCGATCCAAGAAATCCCGATCGAAGAGCGAGGACAGGAGCAAGTCGAGGAAATCGAGATCCGACTCGAGCGACTCGCGATCCACCAAGTCTCGCTCAAAGTCGCCGGAGAAGCAGAAGGACAATGCGGATTCTAACAGAAAACGCGACGGTAGTACGAGCAGCAGCTCTGGATCGGAGGAGGGGAAGGATGCGAAGGATAAGAACGACTTCGAGATACGAAAGAAGAAGGACGGCGTGCAAGCCAAGAGATCCTACAGGAAAACCAACAAAGACGACAGCGGTAGCGATAGCGACTCTAGTCGGGAGAGAAAATCAGCCCCTAAGCGAAGAAGTTCTTCGCCGCGTAAGGATAGAGGTCGATCTAAGGACAGAGACAGAAATAGATCGCGAGACAGATCGCGAGACAGGTCGCGAGATAGATCGCGAGATAGATCACGCGATAGATCACGAGATAGGAATCGAAGGTAAGAATTATAAATCTTTGATAATAGATTTCTTTAGTTGTAAAAAGCTGTCTAAAAGATATATATTTGTGTATATATTGCACACAATTTTTCTTATTTTATCAAGAAACAATTATATCTTGCATCAAATCAAGTACAATAAATATTACAATCACGGTTGCCATCTTCTAAGGAGTATTGTGCCGGATATGTATTTAACCACGCTATTAAAAATTTTTTCAAAATAGACATTTTCTAAAAAAAAAAGATCATCAAAATTGACTCTTCTGCCGGAAATTTTTTTATTGAGAGATTAAGAAAAATCATTGTGTTTTCCCAAAAAGAAGGTCAAAATTTAAAGCGCTCACTCGGAGATTATTTTCGTGTGCCGGAGAGCCGGAGATTCGTCGAATAAGCCGGAGTCTCCGGGCGATAATCAGAGAGGTGGCGACCGTGATTACAATGCAATATTATTATTCGCGATAAAATCTTTTTGTGTCACAAAAGATTTAACGAGAAAGTTAAGAGTTTGTATAAATTTCCGATGTCTTTTGTTTTTTTAGGAGATCATTGGACCGGGAACGCGACAGGAGGCGAGAGCGAGAACGCGAAAGGGAGAGGGAGAGATTGGACCGATACAGCGGCAGTCGCAGCATGCGACCACCTTCGGTGCGCAGACCGCCTAACAGGCGCAGGTTGGTGTCCTTTTGCATACCAAATAAGTTCACCTTTGCATCGCGTGCATTAAGAGAGATTGTTCTTGAGCAGTCCCCCGCGCAGAAGCCCGGCGAGATATCGTCGTAGGTCACCGAGCCCCGAAGACAGGCGTCGCAAGAGATCGCTGGATCGTCGAAGACGATCGTCGGAGAGACGTGACAGGCGCCGTTCGCCGGACCGACGTGGCAGCCGACGTCGCTCGCCGGACGGACGGGATCGATCGAGCAGGTACGATAGATCTTCCTCACGCGACAGATCAAGTAGGCGGGATCGCTCCAGAGAACGACGGGATAAGGATCGTCGATCTAGATCCAAGGATCGTAGATCGAGATCCAAGGATCCGAGATCATCGGTGGATCGTTCGAGGGACGGGAAGCGGTCTCCCGATCGTTCGAAGGGTACCAAGGATAAGGCGAAGGACAGGAAAGTGGATGAGAAAGCTAAAAGACCGCCTGATACAGGATCGCGAAAAGAATTGCGAAACGGCCGGTCTAAGTCGAGTAGCTCGGAAAGTAGCGAGAGTAGTTCCTCTAGCAATGAGGACGAGTCACTTAGGTGAGTGAAATTTTCACTTTGAAACATGATACTTTCACGGAGTCTACAATCGGTGGATAATAAATCGATGGTCGTGGTGTATCCGTGTTTGTTGAACGGTCTCCTATAGAAAATGTGCTTGCGCTCTGTCTGCAGGAAATCGCTCGAGCGCAAAACGCCGCAGGAGAAGCGAGAAAGGGAACGCGAACACGCGGATGACGCCAAGAAGAAGGAGAAAGAGAAATCGATGAAAGAAGAACCTGCTAAGCGAACGGAGAAGGAAATTAAGAAGATGGAGCCTGTCGTCGTGAAAAAGCCCGAGCCCAGTGTTTCTCCCAAGAAACTTCAAGCTCCTTCACTTCCTATCACCAGACACAGAGTAAGTTTAATATGTCCTTTTTAATTATAGATTAATAGAGAGAGACTCAATTTTATAATATCTACAATATAAATTTATGTTAATCATATAAATAAAAGATATAAATAAAATATGTAAAATAAGATTAAAAGTTCCATTTTTTCTATTTTTATTTTCAAGTTCTCGAAGAGCTTGTCGCGTACTCCTTCGCCGTTTAAGAAGACCGAAGACATCGTGGCAGTAGCTGTCAAAGTTAAACAGACAATTAAGTATGTTGCAAGATATTTTCACAATTAATAGTATTCTCATTATTACGATTGTGTACAATGTACTGATTTTTTACTTTCAGAGACGACATTAAGGACGAATCACCAACGAAGATCGGAGAGGTGAATTTTACCGTTGGAGACGCTTTCCCACTAAAGAAGGACGAAAAGTCTTTGAAAACGACAAAATTAGTACCAGAAGATAAAAAATCTACTCAAAAGTCGTTGGAATCTTCATCCAAAAAACCTGCAGAAATGACTAAAAAAACAAAGAGAGAAAAACGTGACGGTTCTACAGACAGCGAAGACAGTGATTGTGAAGGTAAAAGAAACATTTTAATTAGTTAACGTGTAAAATAAATATTAATGTTTTTTTTCTTTTATTTTTTACAGGCAAGAGAAAAGTGAGAAAACTAGAAAAATCTAAAAAGTCTAAGAAAGCTTCGACAGATGAAGATAAATCTGACAAGAGCAAAGCTGGATCCAGCTCGGACTCCGAGGATGACAGAAAGCATTCAGATAAAAATAAAAAAGCTAGAGATACTAGCCGAACCGGTAAATTTTTCCTAAATAATTATAAATAATTTGCATGCTTTGTTAAAATGTATAATATGATTGATAAATGAAAATAATACAATTTTAAAAATAATTTTTATTACAGATTCAACAGATGACCGTAATAAAGATAGAAGGGATAGAAAACGTGATGTTGCCGAAAATGATTCGCGAAAGCGTTCAAGGAAGGAAATAGAGGAAGAGTTGAAGAAATCAAAAAAATCACGACGAGATTCTTCCTCAGAAGAAGAGCAGAAATCCAAGAGAAGCAGAACCGAGGACGACAGTAGATCAAGATCTCGGAAATCGAAGAAAGACTCTAGCTCCGATGAAGAACCTAAGAAAATAAAGAAGAGAAGAGACACCTCGTCCGACGACGAAAAATCTAGATCGCGAAAATCCAAAAAGGATTCGACAAGTGAAGACGAATCTAAATCAAAATCAAAGAAATCTAAACGAGATTCAAGCACGGAAGACGACGACATTGGGGACAAAGACTCGAAAAAGAAGAGGAGAGCTGACGATAGCTCGGACGACGAAAAGGTGAAGAAGAAGACGCGCAAGAAAAAGACGAAAACCAGCACCAGCGAATCGGAGGTAATTTTTGTTGCAAACAAATTTACCGCAACAAATTTATTCTTTTTTAAACCGAATTTTTTTGGTACTTCCAGGAGAGCGAAGTCGAAGAGAAGAAAAAGAAGAAGGAGAAGAAGCACAAGAAGCATAAGAAACATAAGAAGCACAGGAAGCACAAGAAGAAGAAAGTCGCGGATTCAGATGAATCTGATGTAAGTGAAGGTAATACCGAAGAGCTGGAAAAGAAACTTCGGGAGAAGGCATTAAAGTCTATGAAAAAGGGACATAGCATTGAACGAAGTGATTGAGACTAACGTATGATCGCTAAGAATGTGTCATGCGTGTATCTCTGTGTATCGCAAAGCATTTTAATTAAGAATATGAATAATTTTCATTTCTTATCAATCCGATTGAATTTATTACTTTTTATCTCACTCAATCTCTTCGGAACAAGATCAAATGACATTCATGTGGAATAGCTTTCACATAAACGTGATGAAGAAGATACAATTGACATCCTCTTCATGTTTCGTTAAGATTTGTCAGAATTACGTGAAGATACATCATTTTCTCGTATCAGTAAAAACAGTGTACAGAGGAGTGTACTTATTCATATTGATACGAATTATTTATGTATGCTGATATAATTAAGATTTTACATTTTAAAGAATCCGACAAGAAAATATCATACATTTTTTTCAGACTTTTAGTTCCTAAGTTCAAGTGAAATTAGGACTCGTATACACAGCGATTCGTTTAATTTGTATAAAGCTTAGCTTTTCATTGCGATGTTTAGAAAATAATAAATAGTATACTTGAATGACAATGTTACAGCAATGTGTGTGTACGAAGAACAATCGAAAACCTATTTGCAAAAACTATGTGTTCCCGAATGATATAATCGTTTCTGTTTTACAGTGACTCCTAATTTCTCCTAGACATCAGAATCGCCATACCGAATTTGCAGACGTAATCTAATTTATTTAATAATTTACGTAATTCGCTAGTATTACGAAAAAAAATATAGAAGTATTGAAAATTATAACCTGCATTGTAGTATTGTTTACGAATTTCCTGCAACATCCTTTTATATACAAACGTTTTTATTAAAGATGATATACATATTTACAGAATCTTATGAATTTTCTAACGTGGATTCGAAGTCTGGTGAACAAATTAACTTATTGTTCACTTGGCCAAGATTGATAAGATCACCGGTTTGTGATGTAGCGTCTATTTTTACAGCTAAAAGGTCCTGAAAAGCAATTAAAAAAATAGTTATTGAGCATTGCGATAGTATTGTCATATTTTCTTGAATTACAAATTATAAAAGTATAATTTTGTACTTGTTGAAAACGTTGCTGCGCGCCAATATCGACGAAAAAACTCATCTCGCCCAGACGTAATCTCGCTTTACCAGACTTGAAAATCTCGAGTTTGCCTAAGAGACCACTTTGTAAACTGTTCAAAGTACACAGCTCGCTTTTTGCTTTATTATCACTCTCGCTACGAGTATTAGAATTGTTTGACTGTTTCGATCCTGTTTCCTCTCTACTAGACTCCAAACCTGGCAAGGATTCTGGAAACTGTTGATCAATTATTAAATTAAATAATAGTTATAGCTAATAATGGATTACACACGATATTCTTACCTGTATTAAGGTATAAGAATTAGCCTTGTTCTCGATTATTTGAGAAATGGTTAGGTCTTCCTTTCTCTCTTGTTTGGTCTCCTTTTCCTCTTCTATATTCATTACTATGAAAGAAAAATATATATAATATACGAATTCGATAAAAAGAAATTATTAAAAAGGATATTTTACCCTTACTTTCACCATTTTCCGAAATGATCGGTTTCTTATCAATCTCGTCATTATCAATTGTATCATATATATCCTTTTTAACTCGTGGCAGCATAAGAGGAAACATCTTGTCATCAACATCTGGACCGTCGTCGATAAAATCGTCCCTTAAGAGATTCTTTAATCTCATCTCGTCTTCTATCTTATCGGTAATCTTATTTAGTTTTGATTTCTCCAGGTATTTTGCAGCATTTGCTGTGCTACTGGAAGCTCTACCAGAACTTTCACTCTTTTTACGACTGGCAGGTGCTGTGTATATTCCTTCTGACCATACACCAACAGACTAGAAATAAAACAATTATCTAATTTATAATTTACATTATGAAATTTGTATTTGCAATTTTTATTATAAGATATTGAAGTACATTCCAAGAAAACAGTTCAAATTCACATATTGTCATATTATCAATAATCCCATTTTATGAGAGGTTGAATTGGAAAATTTAAAGGTGAGTAAAGAAGTGAGATGAATCGTAAACCATTTTGAGAACAATAAACTAAAAGTATTTAATAACAATTAAATCAAATTAAATTAAAAGTAATAATTAAATCAGTATAAACTGAAGATGTAAAAACTAAAATATGAGAGAACATTCTCTATTTTGGAAGAATATTTAAAAAATATCAGTATTACCTGTATTATATTTCCTGAGTCTCCTCTTCCACGTCCTCTCTCCCCTCTCCCTCGTTCTCTTCCGCGATCGCTGTTTCTCACTTTTACCGTCTCGGCTTTGACTAAATTTGGACTCGAATCGCTGAAAAATCAAATTATCATTATCATCCACGCTATGTCGCGAATCGAAGAAACTTACTCCTTCTTCTTCCTCTGCACGTTGAGATTTGGCGTGTACACCTTCTTCGGTTTTTCAGTCTTAACGTTTCCACCTAGTGTCAGGTCCCGCGGTAGCCGGAAGGATGTCAGCCTCTGCGTGGTGGTGGTGGTGGCGGTGGTGGGTACGCCCGGCTCCATTTTAATGCTCGTCACCCTCTCTGAAAGCGGCACCGACGTCGACGTCGACGACGCCGACGATACAGACGTGCCGGGACTGCCGGGTTCTTTCTTCACTTGAATCAAGTTCGAACGGACTTCAGAATTGTTCGAAGCCATGTTCGATAGGTGTTTTTTTTTCGGCCGACACGCTTTTGTTTCTTACAAATATTCGAACACGACACGCTTATTTCCTCTTTTTTACTTCTTACGTCCTGACGCACCCTGGATTTAATTTTCTTCGCCACAGGATCGATTAACGTTTTACTCTGCAACAATAATACGTTCTCTCATCAGTCAGTCTCAATTAACCTCAAATATTATGCCAAAGTGATTATCGCAACGTCATCTTAATTGTCCATCCGTTGGGAGATTTGAAAAAAGGACGAACTTTACCATTAAATTAATTAAACAATTAATACCTAAAGTTCGTCGCATTGAAGCCTACGTTCCTTATACACGGTATTACACGTGTTTCACGCTCGATCGCGAGCCTCCTCCTCCTCCTCCTCTGCTCGACTTTCGTTTCGGTTGCTAATCGAAGACTTGTTCCTTGTATCTGAATTTTTTGTACTTTTCATGTTTTTCCCTTTCGTTCTCTAATATCTAGTTACGCATTTATAGAGAAACGTCTGAGAACGAATATGCTCATATTTTGGATGGAACTACATGTCCACAGACAGACTTCTATTGTGTTCCAACACATGCTCGCGAATCCGTTTATTGGCGCCTCCATACGCACAAAATGTGCACTTTGAACTATACAGCCACGGATATTTCCGACGGGTAACCAAAGAGATTAGGATAGCACACGGGCGAGGAATACCTGTATTTATCAGGGATTACAATTTCATTTCGATGTTATATTGTTTAGTTTTATTCCGTGCTCGATCTTTTCAAAGAATATGTATATTATAATTGCAATTGCGCAACAATGTTATTAACATTATAACAAATGTTACGCATGCGTAACAATGCATTATAAAAATTGAAATAATTTAAGTTTAAAAAAAGATATTAAAAATGTTAAAAAATTAAGTTTCGACCAGTCTCTGCAATGCCAAGTACAGATTGAAACTTCGCTAAAAAGATTTGATCAATTTTCACTAAAAACGAATTTTTTTTATCAATATATACCGTAGAGAAAAATCTTCTGTAAAATCTTCTTTAGAGAGAAACACAAAATTCGAGATATCTGATTTCGTTTAAAATTTTTATTCTGTATTCTAATATTGTGATTAATATTAACAATTGTTGTGTCAAAAGTTGTGTTTTTGTATCTCTCAATCGTGTTATTTCCGCTTAAAAAGATTTAAATATACTTTCAATTCTTCGTTTAATATTAACATACATCATAAATATGTAAAATATTTTCCTGCAGAATTAAGTAGCTAAAATTTTTTTTTGTACTGTGAATATCACAGATAATCAGATGTGAGTCGCGTCGTACAGTATAAACATTTCCAATTGCGAATTCTATGTACAAATAAATTAGTCTATCAATTTGCTATAAATCGTTCATCGTAGTAGAGGAATTTGTATACGACCGGCTCGCTCATTGGTTTGCGCTTTACTCTCCGAGATCATCCTGGGATTAACATTGTTCACTAGCTCCTTCTGCTTGGCTTCGAGAGATTTCACGTAGGCAAGGAAACACGTCCAGACTAAACTGCACACACTGACGTACACAACGCGATTTCGTTCTGGGATTAGCGTGAAGTTGATGGTTTGCAGGATTGGCCATACGCAAATGGCAATCTAGGAGGAAAATAATCTCCGATTAATCCACTTAATCTCAGACTTCGGGAACACACATCTATCGAGGATCTGATACCTTGTATGTCGGCCAAAACTTAATTTTGACCTCGTCGATGCATTCCGAAACTGGCTTTAATTCAAGAAGGCTCATGCCAAAGAAGAAGGAACACATAGCCGCGGGTCCGTACGTAACTTGTTCCACCAAAGCCTGCAATTATTACATATTCAGTTATTTCATTGTTTATTTTCATCGAGCTACTTTTTTTTTTAATTTACGTGAATAAATCAAAATTTATCGCGCAACAGTGTATAGAGTAGTATAATTAAATTATTCAATTTTCGTTACACGTGCGCACACCTTAGTGATCGCAGACTTCAAATCCATCCTCGGCCAGAAGTAAGACGCGCATTTCAGCCAGCAGAATAGCGTGGGCGCTACGTAAAGGCTACCGAATAGACCGAATCGCGCGGCCTCCGCGTAATTAAGCTCTTCTTTGCCCCTTATCTTCTGTTGCAGCAGGTTCGCGGTTGGCCATATAATCGAGTAGGACGCCATGCCTCGAACGATCGGATATTTCTGCGAGATCTCGCGGAATTTTACGAATATGACGCGCATTTTCGATGTCCAGGCTGCAAAAAAAATATTTAAAATTATCGTTTTATGCTTTTATTAACAATAAATCATGAAATCGATATTATATTAGCCAGGATATCTATCATGATGACTAATCCTGGGCTACATTGCAAAACGTTGCTTTCGGAAAATTTTACTAAAAATCTATAGCATGCGTAAGCTATAGTTTTTTAATAAAATTTTCCTCGAAAATGTTTTGGAATATGTAGCTCTGGAAAGTGGAAACTTTGATTTTTAAATAGGCCCAAAAATACAGACACTATCAATCGTCGATATAAATATTTGAAAATTAATTGAATATTTACAACTCTTACAACGAATACACTATTGAATTTATATTTTATTATTACAGACATTTCAAATAAGCATATTATATATATAATGTAACATAATTGTCATACACATTGCTATATAAATTCATTCAAATTTTGACAATCACAAACTTCTACAGATCGTTGAGATTTTGTACTTCGTTAGTACCTCAAAACCGAATCGGAATTCGAAAAAAAAGTGACTTTTGAACAGTACAACTGAAACTACATAATATATATACATATATGCTGAATAATTTAAGTGCACTTTAGAAAGATAAGATACGATTATACAATTGCTTAATTAAAAAAAAAAAGTAAGTTATTCTATAAAAATTTTAGAGCAATTTTACAGAATTTTACAGAATTTTACAGAGAACAATACAGGATTTCACAAGAAATAAATAATCACTTTTTTCAAAAGTCTTCGATCAAACTTCAATTAACGATTAATACAGCCGGTAGAATTGTTACAGCAAAACTCCAGGCTATAAACCTCATTGTTTCTAATCTTTAATCTTCCCTTCCACGTAACAAACAATGAGAAAATAATTCTATTCTCCAACGTTCTTCTCGGTAATGTATGTAAACAAAGGATGATAAGATTATAATTTCTCCCCGACCCTCCCCCCCCCCTCCTCTCACTCTCTCAACAAAGCTCCGATTAATTTGATCTACGTACGATTAACAAAGTAATTTTGCAATTAAAGTTAAATGGACTTTGATCGAAATCATCCTACAATACCTTCCATCTATACGCGCGTCGACAAACGATCTATGTATTTATTTTCTAAAAATCTCGATATGACGCGCACGAGTTTCGTAATTTTCGTGATGCATTACGTCACAATTGTCAATCCCATGGGGGGACTCGCGCGAGGAGTCGGCTGTCGGTTACCTTCCGTTACGCGTCACGAGGGAACGGACTCGGGAGCACCGAGTCGCGCGACGCTCCTCGATGAACGCTGCGCTCGACTTTGACAGGTGACTGTGACCGTTGTGCGTGCGTGCGGCGTCGCCGTGACGGACCGTTGCATCTGGGGGATCTCGCGCGTGGAGCTCTCGCTACGACATGACGCGAACGACTGACCACGGCGGCACGGCGCTGACTCGCGGCCAAGTGTGGCCTCCGAACCCCCGAACGTTGACGGAACACGTGCTGCGTGCTGACGGTGACGGTGACGAAATCCGGCGGTCCATTCTTATCTGTCCTTGGTATGCGTCATCCGCCGATACAGACGCGCTTTTTCGTCGAATCGGTCGACGCGTTGCACAACAATCGTCGAGCCTGCTGCAGAGCACCTCTCCGGTAACGTAGAGAGCTCGAGTCGATAATACTGGTATTCGCTGCATGTGGTGCAACGTGCATGATCATAGAAAACGAAACCGTATACGAGTTTCTGCAGTCGTATATTCAGACGATATAATCGGACATGAGATATATGAGAGATGTGTTAAGAAATACAACTTCGTGATACTGCGCGACACGCGATAAAGAAGATATACTCTGTACATAAATATAAGCGGATGTGTATATGCGTTGTCAGCAGTGAAGATCTGAATACATGTAATTCGTAAAACGTTTAAAAAAAAATTGGCGCATGTACGCAATATACATTCAATTCCAAACAAGTTGCATTTTTTTTTTTATAGAATATACATCAGGGATACGTGCATGTAAGTTCTTATAAAAATTCAACATTTAAAAGCTTGCTTCATAATATCGTATAATGCAATATAGAAAATTATACTCTTTTTGATTGTGTGCATTTATCAGTATTTTTTTTTGGTCAAATAAAAAATTATTGTAAAGGGACAATTATATATTTTTATAATATGTGATATTTATGAAGCAAGCTTGAATTGAGCCAACTTAAAGCTACAAGGGTATACTCTCTAAATCTATATAAAAGATGCCGTTAAAACTTCCGAGTTACTGTCAAAATGTACAAAATAAGCAGCGGTCGGAACAGGTTGTGGATATCTTTAAAATATGCCTCTCGCACTAGTTTTCCCCCCCGTATTTTTTAATAATAAAAAAATACTGTATACTCTCAATGATTGTGTGTTCCATTAATTTCCCTAAAATCCTCCTTAATGACTCTTTATCAAATTTTTCCCGATTCGACTTTGTGAATGCTGTTGGCACAGTCTTCATTTCGCATATCGGAGCTACATCAATGCGACACTCATTATGTCGTAATGTCAAATAAATCACAAACACCTTCGTTCTCACTGAGATTGAAGTGGTAATCTTTTTCCCCAGGTGGTGGACTTAATCTCATTAACGGTCCGCAAACTGCAAATTCATACAGACATATCAGATATGTTCGACTGTTTAGGTACGTGTAAAAAAAAATTAAAAAAAGGCATTTATATAGTCCCGATTTTAGACTCAAGATCGTCTCAAGTCTGATCAGTGGATCAGTCTTACGGTTCCATCCGGCACAGGAAATGACCGTTACTGCGTCTCAAGATCGCGACTTAACGACGATTTTGAATACAAGATCGGACTATGAATATCAACTTAGCGTTCGACTTACAGTCAGAATACAACTGATCAAGAAACTCCAAATCTCTTTGGACAATATCTATAATAAAAAAAATAAAGAACTTAAAAACTTTACAATTGCAACACATATAACAAATGAATGCGAATTAAAATAGAGGATTTCACCTGTGGTGCGTACATCACGTAGGACTATTTTAGCTTCTATTAATTCCGAATCTTCGTCTTCTTCGTCGTCAGTTATTATCGGATCCGGTTTACTGTTTTTTGGTGGCCTAACATTATTGAAATAAAAATTAAATTCCAATACAAATGTAATTTTGGGAAACAGACATAACGTATAGAATTGTACATTTTGTGTCAAATGAATAGCTTAAGCTTAACAACTATTCACCCCCTATACAAAATCAATTGGCAATTAGCAATTGTTGATATTTGCTCTGTGCAGATCAGAAATATTGTTTTACTATTCCTGACACGATTAGAGCATACATAGAGAGTTGCATGTCCTTTTCTTTTTTAATTTCTGCTTACCTTCCAACTTTCCTCTTTGGTTTAACAGTAACCTCCTCCTCTTTCTTCTCATCCTCCTCGTTTCCGCGCTTCGTACCCTTCGACTCTTCTTGCAATCTCATTTCTAACACCTTATTATCGTAAGTCTTCGCTAGTTCAGGTTGGACCATGTACACTTTAATTTCTCCCGTGTTACTTTTCAGGACCATGTTATAATTTATCGCTTCGGCATCGTCTTGCGTGACAGTCTGCGAAATGTATAAAAAATAAGATTATGGAAAAACATATATCAATATAATTTACATCAAATATTTTCTAGACATGGGATATTAAGACATCTCAATAAATGTTGCGAATTTGACTGCCAGATTTGTTGCCTTCCCTTAGAAGACTGAAGCTTCCAAATAATAGGAGCAATACATAAACAATAAATTAAAGAATCGACATGTTATTGAATATTGAATTATATTAATACGACTAACTAGCTCGAATCATTAGCCCTCTTATTTATTGTATTGATTAGCAATAAGTTAAAAAAAAGTTTTCAGAACTAAATAGATTGGACAAAAGGCTTCCCACAATCCCTTCTCACAAAAATGACAATTGTAACGAAACCAATATGGAAGTTTCGGCCTATCCGGACTGCAATGCAGTTGAAACAAACATTTTCTAGATATCCGTTTGAATTACCTTCAAGATATTTGGTACTGTTAATTCCATGTCCGAAGGACCCTGTATCGTCAGTACGAACTGATCCACAAAGTTCTCCTTAACGTCTTCGTATGTAATGTATGCATATTTCTTATTTATAATGTCGTTCTCTATATTCTTTATGCTCTGCTGAATCCACTGGGTGTGGGTGTCCAGCAGATGCTCGTGATCCTCCAGCTTGCTGATCTCCTCCTTCAGGTCCGTCAGTTTCTCGCCGACCTCCTGAGTGTTGCAGCCCGGTCCCGCGCCCCTTCGAACACAAATTCGCAACGTGACAGTGCAGCTGGTCGCGGGAGAGAGAACGCAGAGCGGCGTCCTGTTGTAATGCGAAAACAAAAGAGGGAGTGACACCTACTTCCATTGGATGCTGTTCTTGCTCTTCTTCTCTATGAGGCCGATACCCTCGAGGACGTTTGTGATGTCGTAGATGCGCCGTTTCTGACGTACCTCCAGAAGATCCGCGGCCTGCGTAAAACGTGTGGTACGTGAGTCAGTGAGAAAGGCCGAGGCGCCCCGCCGAGAGATCTCTTTTTAGGTTAAGGTGGGCTCGCGTGTCAGGACGCGTTGTAACGCCGTCGACGCGTCGACCACGCACCGCGGCCCGCGGCGACGGGCGACAACGGGCGGCGACGTCCGCGCGCGCGGCCGCGGAACGTCCGGGCGGCGCGGACGCGGACCTCCTCCCCCCGCGCACTTTGTTCAAAATTCCCGCAACCCGAGCGTACATGACGTGTACGCCCGCGGTCCACTTAACCTACGGGTACAGGTTAACTTTTTCGGAGGCCCGTCGCGCGAGGCCCCGCGAGAGTACTCACGACTTTCAAATCCAGCACGCCGTCCTTCGCTTTCTGCAGCAGGGACACGAAGCGGGTGGTCAGCAGCCCGAGCGACTTCTCGAATCGGCTCTGCTGATTATCTGCCATTATTGCGGTCGTTGCGAAAATTTTCAAAACTTAGCTAGTCCCTTCGAAATTGCCGCAACGCCACGGACGCCATCCTTGATCCTAGCAAGCGCGCAACGGCTATTCAAATACGAGCCCGCCCGCCTCTGCCGTCGGTAACGAATTTCCGTGGAGAAGCCCTCAGAGTGGACGTGTGTATGTATGTATATACATACATACTTTAACTTAATGGCTCCGGTAGTTGTAGGTTCTATTTAAAACATGAGCACGCCTCATTCCTCCATTCTCAGGCTTCTGGATAAAATAAAATCAGATATAATAAAAAAAAAACCTTAGAAAAATCATTTTTCGGGACTCTTTCGCTTATAGTAATGTCTAATTAATAATAAAGACGAATTTACTTATATATTATATACCTATAAAAAATATATATATTTACTTATATATTATAATCTATAAAAAATTGTAAATAATCATCATTGAAATCTTTATTATCGCGTATTATGTGTGTCAGTACAATCGAACTTTTACATTTATATCTAATAAATAATAAAAAATGCACTTATTATATCATATCGTTAATATACTATATACATCTTAATATTTATAATATACATTTATAAATATTATATATATAATATTTATAATATATATATATATATATATATATAATATTTATCAATGTATACATTTTATTTATATATTTATATGTATATAAACTCATATACATTTATTGCTCAATTATATATATTTGTACACTAATAAGTGTGTTCCTAAGGGAAAAGGAGTTCGTTGGTGACAGTTGGCTCTGGGCTTTGACTAGAACTTGCAGAGCTAAGGGTCTCGTCTTTAATTTTTAAAGCGGATGAATCCTTGTCCTTGCTTTTATCCTTTTCCTTATCCTTATCCTTATCCTTACCCTTTTCCTTTTTCTCTTTATCCTTATTATGCTTGTGATCGTGTTTATGCTTATGTTTATGCTTGTGCTTCTTCTTATCCTTCTTTTTCTTCTTGTTCTGCAAAAATAGCAAAAATGCGCAAATTTAATATATTTTATATTTCTGATACCACGAAAATGATTGTTACACAAAAAAAAATAATTTCTACTACTGGAAAAAATTCATGTACCTTGTTGCTGGAATCATTTTTCGGCTTGTGCTCTTCCGACTCCTTTTTAAACATCCCAGGCTCGAAACCTACGGGACCGGGAGTTCCCATGATACCAGGCAGTGATGCGGAATTGTCGCTGTAATACTCGGATTTTACTTTTCCTTCACCGGGTACCGGAATTCCTCGTTCATCCTGCTAAAAAACGATAACCATAAATTATCGATTTAAATCGGACAAGGGTAAAACAAGGGAAATGGGATAAAATCATTTTTCATACATTGTTTGTTGTTTTCTGTCGTTTTGGTTCTGGACCATGTTCCACTGGATTTGAGGGACCCGGAGGATCTTTGCTGGGAGATGGTTTCCTCTTGTTCGAGACAGGTAAGTTTTCAACTTCTTCGATCGATTCGTGTCTCACATGTTGCACCGGTGCAGCTTTCACCTGAACAGAATATGCAGGGTTGAGAACATTGTCGTAAAAAAAAAAAGAAAATTTTACAATCGTGTAACAGATATAAATAACATAATAAAATCTTACTTCGCGTTCTGGAGTCGGCGGGCCGGCTTTCCTAGGCTTTGTAACTGCCATAACTTCGGGAACGGGAAGACAAAATGGGACTTTTGTACCATATAAAGAGTAATACAAGTCAACCAGATCGCAGCGTAACTTCGCATCGTGCGACAGCATGCCACTATAAACAAAATTATATGTTAACCAATTGAGACATTAAAAAAGGATCTACAAGGAGGATTAAAAAAATTGTCGTACTTAATCAAGTTCCATATACGGTCAACTAGATCCGGTTTGTCCAAGCGATGTTTATGGGCTCTCTCGAACGGCGGATTCTCCACCATTAGTCGTACGAGCCTGTGGCGTATACCAGGATGTGGATCCATTTCCGCCATATCTAATAGAAATTCCAGATCCTCCCACTTGCCGTCCACACGAGTAAAATCGACCAACGCTTCTAAGGCTGCAATTCGGATGTCTGGAAAAGGATAATTCATCGTCAAGAATTTTGGCAATTCAGAATATATACATACCGATGTTGTTATCGAAATCTAAAATCTTACCTATAAATTGTCCATATGCTGCATACGCTCTGAAAAGATGAGGATTGCTTGGAAGATGGCCGAACTTCTGAAGGATACGTATAACTTTAAGACACGCTACGCTGACGGTATACTTGTAGCAGGGTAATAATTTCTCTAGGTTCAAGTTTCTTGTGACTTCTTCCAAAATGGCCTTTGTGTCGATTGATAAAGATTCTGCCGTAATAGCCGTTCTGTAATGGCACATTAAAAAATTTATTTTTTCGTCAGATTGTTATCTAGTAAGTTCTAAGTAAAATTCGGATGTTCATACCCTTGTTGCACGCTGATAACCGGTGTAACGGTCGCGCCAAGAGCCTCGATTAGCGCGGCTCTGTAATAGTTGTCGGAATATCTATTCTTACTGTTATCGTTGTACTTGAAAAGATCCATTAGAAAGGCTAATACTTCCGGTGGACAGATACCGTGGGCATTGCGTAATCCCGCCATTGCGACTGGTATAGTCTAAACGCGCAGATATACAAGAATTTAGTAAACAAGAAAAAAATATTGCTAGACCAGCTAGACAGATTCTGATGTGATACAAGTGTTGACTCGCACGAACCTTTTGTAAAAAATAATGTTGAAAATTCGAGAAATTGTTCTGCTTAATAATCCGCCGGCACGACGCGGATCCAAATAACTTTCTAAATATGGCCAACATTGCTGGTGGGCCCGACCAAGTTGCTACCATCGCGTTACCTACCTGTAATTATGTATATGCTTGTAAAATTGAATCGAACGCAAATCAATATTCAATAATGGCTGACCTTTGTCAAGCAATGAGCAGCGCGAAGTCTGACTTTGTAGTAGCAATGCTCGTTCTCAATTGTGTCGGTCAGGGCTAATCGAGTGGCAGGTGTTGAATGGTGCTGTAAAGCTTCGATCGCTTCCAATTGTGCGGTGACGTCTCTCTCGTGTCTCAATTGGTATTGCCACTGATAATCAGGTTGCTCGATTTGCACAGCGCGCATGATTGTCATTTCGGGATCAAGTCTGATCCATAATACTGGAGAATCACTGTAAATAATATTTTTCTTAAAGATACTGAAATTGGATAATGATTTTTACGATGTTTTACGGTACTTGCCCGAAGTTTAAAATTAAATAAAAATCATGAACTTACTCCATAGCGGAGAGATCCATATCGACCTCCTCGCCGGTACACAAGGGAATTTTCTTTTTCTTGTTTCTGCGGCTTTTGCTGTGGCACGTGATGTCCGCTCTGGCCATGGTACCTTCAATTTGTAACGTGTGCTTGAAAGTACCGTCCAGTTCTTGAATATTGACTACTAACGGTCCTACGTATTTCCGAATTCCTCTTTGATGCGTAGTGTCTTGCCTAATTTCCAACTCCACGGTATTTCTGTAACGTGTGTGTTATTTTAATTTTTATAATATATAAAATAATTATAGATGCAACTATAAACTCAAATGGGAAAATGTACCTTTTTCTATTAAATATGAAGCTCAGACTGAATTTCGCATGTCCTCCCGTTCTCACCCACTGATCTATAAATACTGACATATCTTTTCCTGTCACCGTAAAGATCGCTTTAGCGAATACGTTCGTACTAATCAGCATGTGCGACCACAGACCAGACTCGATCTTTTGTTGTGCGGCATTAGCCGCTAGAGACAATTGTTTATTGAATACCTATAAAAAAAAGTTAAATATATAATGTTGGCAGTTCAAAATTCACTGTTGCACATTTGGAGTGGAAAAGAAAATATATTTACTTGAAGCAATAATTCTTGGCCGATCCTATGTTCCAACATTCTCATGATCAGATGTGCCTTCTTGCGGAGGACTTCAATATATTTCGGAGACATGGTGTGTAGATTTTTAATAGGGAAATAAAATCCAGGATCGGGAGCTCGGGGAGCAGGCGCTGGGGTATTGGCCGCAATGGGCAATGGTGCTGGTGCTTGAGATGAATCTAATATTATACCACCGAATTGCTCTTCATATTTCACGACTTCTTGCAATTCCTGCGAAAATAGAGAGAATTAAATAATTGACAAGCTGAAAAGAGCAATGTATATGGACATACTGTGACATATAAGTACTTACAGACTGAATCCACTCTCTGTATTCGTTATTCCCGAAGCATTTCTTCGCATAGAGCCCCGTTAGATACGTGGAGATGCCCTTAGGTAGCCACGTATCTGACCAATTCTGCATAGATATGAAACATCCAAAAAATTGTTCTGCAATCGCTTGTGCCATCGCCTTCTTAGTAATGTACACTTGCTCTATAATTGCAGTAGAATGTAATAAATTCGTGCTGAAAGCAAACAAATCGTTATAAGCAAATATAGCACTAGAGCTTAATCTGTAAAATAAAAGTGATCAATTTTACTTTAAGATGCTCATAGTGGCGTAGGCGTTAATGTCTTCGTCTATCTCGTCGACAAAGACCTGCTTGTAACAGGAATATGGATATCGATTCGACAGAGTTTCCTCGTAAAATTCGAATGCTTCGTGCATGTATTTCGCGGACACTTTCAGAGAAGGCAGAAGTTGAGGCAAGCAGAAATGAGTCACTTCGTGCATGTAAGGGTCCACGAAAATCTCAAAAGGTCTGTAGAAAAAGAAAAATTTACACATTTACAAAAAATAAAATTATTTATTAACCGCTTCTCTATTTATTCCTCTATTTATTTACCCGACTGCTAGCGCAATGTTTGGAGCACACGCGGGAGTGTTGAGCACATAATGAAAGGTTTTTCTACGCATGTCAGGTGTGTAGACCACCTCGACCAGATCGCCGCAGGAAACTGCAGTCATCGAGTCGTCAACGGTAAATTCCAATTTCCAAGTACACGGTTCAGCAAAACTATCTACGCATGGGAACCACAATCTAGATGAATTTTCATAGCTGTACGTATACATATGGGCACCTCTCTGAAAAAAGATTATAAACATATGAAAAACATTATAATTTGAGAATCTATTGCACTGTTATTATATATTATATAGAATTTACAGATTAATTTTATAAGTATAAAGCTAAAATTGCTCGATATGAATAGTTTATTGCGACTTAAATAGTTCCTTATGAAGAAAGGAGAAAAAAAATTGACATTATTACTGGAATATAATAAGCATCTGGAAATCTATAAAATATAATTCAAATTCTATTGGATTCTAAATAAGTCATGACATTGTAATCTTGGAGTACACAATAAAATATTAGGTTCTTTTTAACTGAATTTCCGTTCATTTTTTTTCTCTTTGTTTTTCAATGTAAAGAAAATTCAGCTGAAAAAATAGGCCTTTCGGTTACAATACGCCAAACTTACCTCGGCTAAAGTTCCTTCGCAATTCGGTACCACAAAATGCACACCTCCTTGGGGTTGCTCCAAGGAAAACTCGATGCTGATCCTCAATCCTCGGCCTTCCGCGACCAAGTGTGCTGCTTCTGGTGGTATTTGAACTACTAATTCGCCGGCGTTGTTGTCGGAATCGACTTTCTGAGCTGCCGCCAGATGCATATTAGAGAAAAACTCCAGGGACCGTCTATAACAAAATTGATATAATCAGTCCATTAACAACCTGGAATATCAAGTTGGAATATTGTGTTATCGAGAAGAAATGCGCTTACTGTTTACTGTCCCTTTGGCAGATATCCAGGAACGGATCAAAATATTGGAAAGGTGCTTCATAGGTGTCGTTTAAACACACTCTGTATATCCTACATTGCTTGGCATTAAGCTTCACCAGCCTCAGTGTGTCTCGCAGAGGTATAATCGTCAACTCGACAAAACCAATTATGCTTTTCCTTTGAAAGCTTATCCCCGTTAAGCTCAATATTTGATGAGCTGTAACAAATTGCATTGAAAGACATTAATTACTTCAATAAAAATAAAAAGCAACGGGCAGCTTGGTACATAAATTGATACATAAAGCTAACTTGTGGAACATAACCTATCAAAAATTTTCACTTATTCTCCAAAACTCGTGAAATTATACGCATTATCTTCTGTTAGATGATCATAATTAATAGTACGGAACAAATAAATAAAATTTTAACAAACATTAACAAAAGTTTATGTCAAAACAATCAACAAAAACATAACCCGATGATTATTGACATCCGAAGATGCGTTCGGTTTTCTTACCTAATTTATAGGGGCGGCTATTATCACCCGTTTTTTCTTTTTTCATGTTTCTATCTATTTATATACAACTTTTGTATTCGGAGAAAAAGATAAAGCACAAAATACAGAATACAAAAGCCATACCACACAAACTACTGTTGTGCTGTGCCTGTGACTGCACTCTGTACACTCTCATGGTGTAAGACTTACACCATGTACACTCTAATCTCCCCTCCCCCGTACACCAGCGCCCCCGGTCCACATTTTCAAAAAAGGAACTACGTACCGCGTATTTTTTTTTTATTCTCAAAATGACAAATTATCGGGAGGATATAATTAGGTGAGAGATGAAAACTTTAAACATTTAAAAGCTCTTTATTTAAAATTATTTATTTTAAATAAAAATAGAAAAATCAGATAATATTTGAATGAATTACGAATACAAGAACGAGTTTCTCAACTAAATAGCATTTCTGATTCAGTATAAACGTATTTGTACATACATTGATACCTAACGATTCTTAGCTATGCGACACATTGGATACTGTCTGTTATCCATGCGTGTAAAAAGTGCGTGGATAATCATCATCTAGTGAATTGCCGATTATCTTGTCTACGTTTGCCTACTTGGCGGAAGGTCTTGGCGCGCTTCACCTGCTTTGCCGAATTCGGATCGTTAATATTTTTAAAGTGTCCGTAACCGCCTCCACCGAGCCTTTTTCGTGGTCGTGAAGCCTTGCTGATCCCCACTTCTGTAATATGCGAATGAAAAGTTAAATAAGAAAAACGATGTTAGACTTATGATATTTGTGCTGTTTTCAAATTTCTACGTATGTACAATTTAAATCTTAAAATGGTTCCAACAGACTAAAGCCTATAAAACAAAATTATCAGAATAGATTGAAGGAACACCAAACTAATTTTCATCAACTCAATACATGCTAGATAAAACAAAAAGCTAAATTATTTTATTTTTATGAAGAGTTGCTAGTAAATAATTAACTTTAAAGATATTAAACTTGTGCAAAACGTATTTGCACTTAATGTTAAATCTATTGTCAAAAGGACTTACTCAAATCTACCGCTGGCGGTACAGTAAATCCGAACGATTTAGCGACTTTTGCCAAGTCCAAAGTCTCTATATCGAAAACTTGTTTCAAATGGTGAGAATCGTACGCTCTAACATAATTCTTGAACGCCTCTTTCGCTGACTGGTGTAAGAAATAATTTTTCGAAATCAACTTCTCAAGCTAAAAGAAGACAAACAGTATTTTATTTTTCACTTCTGAAATGTGTAGAGATGTTTGTTAAATTAATGGAATTATTATATTCGATTTTTCTATTAAAAAACAATTACAATAGATCTTTTTCTGTATCTTTCGGAATTTTTTAATTCTATCTGCAGATCTTAAATTAAAATAAAATTATAATTTAAAAAACAATTTATAGAACAAGCTAGAAAAAAAGATTATAATATGTATGTCGCACGTACTTGCAATTGTATATCAGCGATTTTATTCCAAGAGAATTCATATTCGTTCACGGGCACACGAGCGGTCTTGAGATAACGAAGAAAACCAAGTTCCTCTGGTCGCAATATCAGCAAAGCGTGACCGCTACTGCCTTCTCCGCGAGCTGTTCGACCTACTCGATGAATGTATTCCTAAAAATTGCATAGTTCAATATTACGCGAATCCGCATTCGTTCAAATGTCAGGGTAATCCACAAGGTAAAATATCGCATCAATTTTTACCTTGGGATCATCCGGCGGATCGAATTGCACAATCCAGTCAACGTCTGGTATATCTAAACCTCTCGCGGCCACGTCGGTGCAAAGTAAAATCCCGGAGGAAGCGTTGCAGAACTGATAAAAGGTCGTGGTTCTTTTCGTCTGCTTCTGCTTACCCTGTCGATGAGAGCGCGAAGGTTAAGTCGGGAGAGAATCTCGTTATCACAGAAAACGATCAGAAAGAGATCTGATAACTTACATGAATACTCATTACTGGCAAATCGATGTAATTCAAGAGCTCATGATGATATTTAACGGACATGCAGGAACTGAAGAAAACCATTATCTTCTTTTGCTTGTTTTTCTTGAGGAAGGTGAAGAGAAGTAAAAATCTTTTCTCGCTCGGGCATGCCACGTAGCCTTGTTGCAAGCCATCGACAGTCGCCATTTCCTTGTCGTCGTCGACCCCCACGTAGATAGGTTCCTTTTTGAGAGCCAACGTTGTTATCGTCGCCACTTTCTGCGTTTGTGTCGCGCTGAAAAGCATGGTCTGTCGGCGCTCTGCAATAATAATTCACATGATAATGGGATGAAAAAAATGTAATTTGATTTCACATTTCTGTTCACAGGATTTACTAACTGGGAAGAATGTTAATTATTTGCTTCAACTCTTCTTCGTAGCCGATGTCCAAAATACGGTCGGCCTCGTCGATAATCAGACACTGCAGGTTCTTGTACAAGAAATCAGGTGTGTTTTGCAAATGATCCAATAATCGCCCCGGTGTCGCCACGATAATATTGATTCCCTTTTCGAGCTTTTGTGCTTCGGTCTGCCTACTAGCACCACCCATCAATAGACCGTACGTATGATAGTGATATTTCATCAATTCTTTCAAGACTCCAAAAGTTTGCATAGCTAGCTCTCTCGTGGGAGACATAATAATGCATCCAGTACCTGCAAATATCTATTTGTTATATCGCATTCTTGTTGATTTTATATGATTAGATCATTAAAATCGAAAAACAGTTTTATTTTATTACTGACTTCTACAAATCCTACCAATTTATTTTTATTTTTATTTATTACTTGAAGATGAAGATAGGAATAATTACAATATTAAATATATTAAATATATGTAACAGTTTTATGCTATTAAATATATTGTACAGATTTCTGTTATCAAACCTATAAAAATTATAAAGACAAATGATACGATATATGCAAACGATTATATTCTATTTACATTAAAATAAATACATAAGAATTATCCACAAAATAAGATTTTTCGTTGCCATTCTGACGTAGATTAGAGTTGAGATTACGTACCGTTACGCGGCATAAACTTCAATTTGTAAATCAGGTCAACGGCAGGAATCAGGAACGCCAAAGTCTTGCCAGATCCAGTTTTGGCAGCGCCAACCAAATCTCTCCCTTCCAAAAGAGGAGGAATAGCTTTTGCTTGTATCTCCGTCATATTTGTAAAACCCATATCCTTTATTGCTTTTAATGTATTCTCGCATACTTTTTCATTCAACACCGAGAAGCTTGTATCGCTTGTCACTTCAAAACCTACAGCTGTACCAGGTACTGTAAACAAAATATAGCAATATATAATATTAGACAGAATACAAGTATCATTCAACAATTAGAATCATATTAGAAATACATACAATTTTCAGTGGTCAAAGATTTCTCTGTTATCTCAGACTTTTTATTTTCTTCAGATATTTTAAAATTTCCTTTTTCTAAAATAAGAGACATTTTCATTAATAATTAATAATCATGTAATAAAATAGAAAATAAGACTAACAAACACAGCATGCATTATTATTTATCTCAGTAAAACGGATTATATAAAATATGAATGTTTGAAATGTATGATCAAGAATATAATCCAAAAAAATAACTAAACTACAAAAACGTAGATTAAAATAAGTTGTTACTTCTTGGAGGAATGTCTTCTGTGTGCTCCTGACTTATTTCAATTGCTTTCTCTGCCGATTCAACTGCATCTGCGTGACAAACAGACCTCGTTTAAAATAAATAACAGAAAGACGAAGCAGTAAAAAAATCATTAGCTTTAATAAGTAATTAACAATTGCTCTGTTAGCTGAAAAATAATTAAAATTGGACGCATTTTAAAGATAACTATCAGCAAATTAGCAACTCTTTTTCAGAGATCTTAACCTCAAAGTTCGCACGCTCTTACCTTTCTGTTCTTCCCGGCGTTTCAGCACGTTTAATTTCGTCTTTTCGCGTTTCTTAATTTTTCGCATCAACACTTTGTCGGGCACAGACATTTTCCCGTGTTATTGTGTGATATCGTAGCTATATTAAAATTTAAAATCGTAGACGCGAGGTTAGCACTCCCGTGCGAACACATGTGTAGCAAAAGCAGTATTCGCGCAACAAGTGCAAACTGCAGTCGTTGGATGGCGCCACTGCGCCGAAGAGTTTCTCTCGATTTGCTCCTGATGGCGCTGATGGCGCATCACTGTCATGTTGGGTCATTTCGAGGGTTAGATCCGTTTTTGACGTTAACGTTGTCAGGAGCATAGTTTAATTTTTAATTATCCACCACTGTGCGAAACTTACGCGCTATGTGAAGCTTCCGAATTTTGTATCGAAGCGACTCGAGACATTTGTCGATCGAGGCGAGGCGTTGCGGACTGTCATCTCGAGCGGCGCGAAGAGAGGTTAGATTTATCCGCGACTCGTGGAGTAATAAACATGTCAGACAAGGAGACGACGAACGACGAGATCCAGGTGATATCTCAAAGGCTCCAGACCGTCACGACCAACGAGCCGGCGTACAACAATGCTCAGCCACAGCAGCAGCAGCAGCAGGGAAAGAGTTCGCGAAATAAAAACAATAATAACGATGCGACGGCGCGTCAACCTGCGGATAGCAAAAAGGCCTCCGCCGCCGCCGCCGCCGCCGCCGCCGCCGCCGCCGCCGCCGCCGCCACCATCACTACGACCGCAGCGGATGATTACGTCTTCGTGAGGAACGTGCCCGAGCTCAATCTACCCGAGAAGATTCTATTTGTCATCGACACGGTGAGGGAGCAGCAGTGCACGCCCTTCAAACTGGGCACGGGCGCGACGTATCCGCCGCTGTTCATGATAAAACGCGTGGTGGAGAACTTCGTCGGCGCCAAGTCCACTATACAGCCCGGGGTGCACGAGTACGCGCTGATGAGCCTGGATTCGCGCGGCGCTACCTGGCTCTGCGACTACACCAGCAACACGAAGACCGTTCTCAATCATCTGGAGGGCATCGCGGAGGACGTGCCGGACGAGGAGCGGAAGACCTGCGACCTGGGGCTGCTGTTCGAGGTGATACACACGCGGATAGCGACGCCGGTTAGGTGCCAGCCGACGTTCACCTCGCGCGTGATCCTCATTTACGGACGCTCGAATTCCGTCCCCAAGTTCCACACCGGGCAGAAGCTTCTGGAGAACCTGACGGAGAACCCGTACTTCTTCCTGGACGTGCTGTTCGCCCACGAGCCGCCCAGCGACGACAACATGTGCGAGGCGGTGTACGCCGAAATCGCGGCTCTGGACACAACGAGTTTCTCGTATATCTTCGAGGTAGGCAGGAACGCTGCTAAGATACACGACAATATGGCGAAACTCCTGGCGCATCCCCTGCAGCGTCCGCCACAGAAGGACGCCTCGTATACTCTTTACTCAATGACAGCCAACCAGGAAGTGCATACTAATGTATAGTGTCATGTACATTTTTTTTTAGTAAGTAATTTATTTTTATGGAAAAAGTTTACGTATTCTTCAGATCATCATTAATATACGATATAACTCGAAAGGAATGTACTCGAACATTTTTTTAAACAACTTTATTTATGTTTATTAGAGAAGATATAGCAAGGAAGATAGTTATATGGTATATATTGTTGTTCAAACACTATCATCAAATAAATAAAATCATTTTTATATAGATTTATAAAATAGTCTATCTTGCACAAGCAAATCAAACATTACATTACAGCGAATCAGCTGTAGAACTCACTCTATAATTTTAAGAGGCTAATACATGTCATAACATAAAGTTTTTTTTTCTCCTATACAATAATCTTATTTTATTAACTCTTATGTTTTGTTATAGCCTATTGCTTTTTCAAGTATATTTCTTTATAATTTACATTATATTAATTATGTACATTGTGCTGTCGATTAATCAGATTTCAAAGCTTTGTGATGCTTTGCTATTAAATGGGCGGAAAGTTTGATTTTTCGGGTAAAAGTGCTTCCGCAAATCTGACAGCAGAACGGCTTTATACCGAGATGTATTTGTTGATGCCTAACAAGATTAGACGACGTCGTGAACTTCCGTTCGCACGTATTACATGCGTAGGGTTGCTCGCCAGTGTGCTTCCTTCGGTGCTTGTTGAGATCTCCCGCGTGATTGAATTTCTTTTGGCAAAACTCGCATGTTAACTGTCTCTTTCGTATATTTCCGGTGTTTTTGCGAACTTGCGAATTGTTGACATCATCTTTATTTTCTGTATTATTAGAATCGTCGCTTTTTTCGGCTTTAACGTGAGTTTTCGTGGCTCTCTTAGTTTGAAAATTTTCGTTGACTTGCGACTTTTCCATTATCTCTAAATGATCGGTATTCGGGTAGGCAGAGCCCGTCGGACTCTCAATATGACCTTTCCTGATGATTGTTTCCTCAAAAGGCGAACGTTTATCGGGAAAATTCATTTTGAAAAAATTTTCGAGTGTAATAATACAAGGAGAACAAATTGTGTTCGAAACCTAAATACAGACAAAGGCAAAGTACTAAAATCAGAAAAATTTCTTTATACATAAGATGTAATGAAATAAGACAAATGAACATATAAATTTGATTGCCCACCGATTTTTCTAAATGCTGCAAAATATGCTATATTTATTTTTATGCTATATATAAATATTTATTTAGCATATGCGATATTTTTTATGATTTCTAGAGATAATTACAGTGTGATATAATTTACAAGTCATTTAAAAAATATCAATATTACAATGATAAATATATAAATACAATAAATGTTACAAAAATTAATAGTTATCAATAGCTCAATAAATCTCTCTATTGCACAATTATATTTATTGTAACATTTATTTGTATCCTGAGAAAATATATGAGTAACACTTGAAAATCCTTTCAAAATAACTTGTATAGAGATAATTGATACTCGCTTGCAATTTATTTATCTTTCGTATGCCGTCTTGCTTGCATACAGCGTAATAGTGTCATATAGTACTTACCACGAGCTTCAAATTTAACTTTTGTAAAAGCGTGTGTACCACTTCCTCGCTTCCGAATATGGGCACGGTATGTTTTTTACAACAGAAATGACAGCGTCCTTGAGCATTGCATGACATACTCCTGAATGTTGTTATTAACGTATATATGTAAAAAAACACGAAAGCAGAAAGACTAAGCAAAGAGAAAAGAAACAGCGGATCGGCCGTTGTCAATATGCCTAGATAATAACGTAGATTTCCTCGATAAAAACGGATAATACTCTGTGATTGTGGCGTAGTAGAAGTGCCTATTGGGGAATACCCGACTGGCGTCCAGAAAGCCTCCGATAAATGCGTATAAACAAATACAGATGCACAGTTACATTTACACATATATATGCGAAGAAACGGTCTTTATAGAAGGAATAACACACACAATAAAAATATCTTTACGAGTATTATAAATAAAAATATTAATTGAATTAAACTTCAATCTCTCGTAGAAACTTATTTATTTTGTTTGCTTATTTAAGATTGCATGTTCAGTTACGATTAAATTTCAAATTCAAATGGATTTCGCATCAATAATGCTACATACTTCGCAAGTATTCTTATAAATATTACAAAAATATTACATATATCATATGTGTTGCATTGATTAAAGGGTTTTTCGAGAATTAAAAGCTTTACAGATACTCTATATATTTAAAAATAATGGTACACGTTTCCTTGATGGAAATACACATACACATATCCAAAGTAAAGAAATACAACCTTACAATTGATAACTTACGCTTACGAATCGTCTATCGATTATGTTAGATTAAATACTGTATACACAATTTCGTAATAATTACAGTAGTGCATTTGTCAAGGATAGTCCCGATGGTTTTTCATCGGGACATATTTATCGGAGCATATTTCAATAACTGATTCTTTGGTTTACTAGAAGTTTAGTCAATTTCTCCTCAAAGAAAATGCACAGCGACAATACGTTAACATTACATATCTTTATAAATGCAGCTTCTAATTTCATTCAAGAAAAAAATTATCTATGTATGAAACTCATTATCTATTTCTTTCCTCTTCAATTCATAAATTCTTTTCTGAATCACAAATATTATCGCTTGATCATTTTTGCTGAGGATACATTGATTCCGTTATGCGAATAAAATCGATTCGTCGCGATTGAAATTAATGAGAATTAAATTAGAACACATTGTATATGTTACTGGATAGCGTAATTGACAATTTGATATATAATTATAGAATAATTATAATCAATTTTTATATATCACAGAAATGTAAGTCACTTGTTAACATACCGTCCGCTCGCTCGTCGGAGATAAAATACACAATATCGCGAAAAATAAAATATATAGTTTAAAATTCCTATCGTTATTTCGTCAAAAGTTCGTCAGTTCGCGCGATTGCGCTTATCTGACCGCCAGCGATAACAAAAATGCGGACGGATGTTTCCTATAAATATTAATACTTCGTAATATTCAATTATGACTAAATATCCGTCTCTTACTGGCACATATTTTAATTTGATTGTTGATCACGTTTTTACACATATCACACGCGTGCAATGGTTGTCACATTATTCGAAATATGGCGAAGGAGAAGAAAACGTTTGCCAGCAAATTCATGGTCATATTAAAGTAAATTTGCTGTAAAATACTTTGTATAATGTGACGTCAGTTTTAGAGTTGTTTACACAGATGTCTTAAAACGTTTGCACGCGCATCACAGAACTCAAAAGACAAGCGATAAAAAGCAGCAGTGTCACACTCGAACTGGATGCCGAGGATGTATGTAAATTCAAAAGCTGCTCAAAATACGCCATGTATGCCGAGAAATGCGTTATTACATTCGCGAGACGTTTGTTATTATTTGATTGCTTCCCTTCAGTCAGTGGAGTTGTACTAGTCTCCGTTGTTTTGTGCTCGTTCTCATCACTCGGTTTCCAGTCGCCGCATGTAGGAAAATTATTGGGCACGGGCGACATCTCCTTGTCGTCGCCCACCTTGAAGATCAGCGACATTCCTATCTCCGCGTGAAACTCGATGTGGCAATGGAACAGCCAGTATCCTGAAGAGTATTAATGATCAGCCCGATTATTTACCGGCACACATTGATATCTTCTTTTTATTTATTTTTTTATATTTTTTACTTTGTAGCTGTTTACATGAAAGCTATTGCAAAGTCTTACCTGGATTGTCGGCGTGAAATCGTACAATAGTGTAACCACCGTCAGGCACGGTCACCGTATCCTTCAGAGGTGCCCGTTTGAGTTTTCTGTGTATCAAACCCTGCCTATCTAGTTCCCTCACTTCATCGGCGGTAGTATTATCTCCTACCTTCTCCATAGCCACTACGCGAAACTGATAGCCGTGAAGGTGAAACGGATGATTTGCCTCAAACGGAACGCCTGTCAAGGATCATTGGTTACAGTGAAGCTTAAGCGGAGTTTAAACAATTAGAGATACGAAAGAGATATTTATTGCTTGCGTACCTTCATCGATCAGAACTAGTTCCACTACGCTGTTAATCTTAACTTGAAGCACGTGAGTGCAAGCGCAATAATCATTCTCGCAATAATCTCTCTTGATCGTGCTGGAGTTGCAAAACTGCTCCGGCTTAATAAGGTGTCTTCCGGGCAGAAGAGGAAACGGTAGTAGCTTCATTGATATGTGATTCAGTTGCGGAGTTAACACTTTTTGTTTCACTAAAAATTTGCAATCAAAATATTTTGTGAAACAATAATAATGATTTATAATACACATATATGTACAATAAAATCAGAGGCATTTAGTGAGTGGAATATTTTTCAATAATTAAATTAGTTATAGACTTTAAAAAAATTTTTTTTATATATTTTATTACAAATTATTTTAAAAAATACAAATTTGAATGTATTTACCTTGATGATAACCATACAAATCCTTGCGATGAAAATGCGGATTATCTTTTGCGTAAAAATCATACGATATATAAAACTGATAATCGGGTTCTCTGATGTTCGAAGCGTCGTCGTTGTCCATCGCATTTAATAGTGGCATACTGATACTATTATTCGATTCGGTTCCTTCATTTAGAGCATTTACTTGCTGAAATCAGAAGTTTTTTTTAATATCTTCCAAAGAAATCCGAGATAAAAATAAAATAACATTTCAGAAGCTATTTGAAATTGAAAGACATTATAAAGAGATCATAAAAACGTCATCAGTATACGTACCAGTCCATAGGAGTCATTTCTTACACGATGATACGAAACATTTACCGCCGGTTCCTCCTCGAGTGCGCCGTCGTATCGCATTATTGCGACTTGATAGGCACTCAAAAATCTCTCGTCGCAATCCATCAATCCTCGAAATCTCATCCAATAATTGTCCACCGGTTGATCCATCTCAATTATGAAATCGAATCTTTCGCCGGCGTAACTCACCAGGGATTCGGCTGCAATCGTTACGCAATATATACTTATTAAAAAATGACGCAATAAATGATTTCTATGAAAAAATAGTGGCACGTGGAGGTGAAATCTTACCTTGTACCGGTTCAATATCACGCCCGTCCGAACTGACTACGTACAAAGTATGATTGTCGACAGAAATTTCTATAGGGCAATTCAGGAACTCTGCATTAATAAGCCTGAATCTGTATCGGAAATTCTGCAAGCATAAATAACAAATAAAAATCAAAAATTTTATTTTTGAAAAGAGGAAAAAAAGTAAAAATGATTTTCATAAACCTTAGAAGATAATTCATTTATTGTTAGAATAAAATTATACTGACTGTATTATATACAAGACTCCCTTCGATAAAATAGATTAATCCCTAAATTTTTAATCTTTTTTTTTCTTTGATAAAAGTATTTTACTTGGCTTTTACATTAGGTATATGAAAATACACATTTACGAGATTAACAAAATTAAAATTTTTGAAAGCGTTAAATACAACAGTTGCTACATTGAAAATCTGCTCGAAATAGACCTGAATAGCACAGTGGAATTAAATGTCTTACAGACACCTGTCAGGCATTTATGTTATACACGAGTATACTTTCTCTTGTGACTGAAATTTACCGGTTTTACGACGAACGTCGTAATAGGCATATCGGCCAGCGTTTCATTTTCATCCTCAATAGTATTAAAACGGCCCAGACCGTTTATGAGCAAGTTTGGCGCTTTGTTGTGACCGTCCGAGTGGTAATGCGACAGGAACTTGCTGAGACCCAGCTCGTGAATCCAATCGGCGATTACTAGCGTATACTCATCGTGATCATACAGATCTTTGTGCCAGTCTATTTTAGGAGGTACACGAACGATTAATGGACCGAACACGCCGTCACCTCTCTGATATCCTGTAGACAGACATGCAATACAAAATATTACAAACAGCTGATTGTAATTTAAATTGAAATTTTCAGCTCAATAAATAATAAATTAATAAGAAATAAAGGGCTATGAGCCAAAGCAGGGTGTTATATGCTCCAAGTAAATGTAACTCTTTAATTAAAACATTTACTTGGAGCATATAACACCCTGCTTTGGCTCATAGCCCTTTATTTCTTATTAATTGATTATAATTTGTCATGGCACTACTGTTGAGAATTGTCAATATATTATTATGCATTAAGTGGATAATAGTCGGTAATTTTTTTTCATAAACTTTTAGCAGATAATATCATATGCGAATACAACAGAAAGGATTTAACGCACCTGAATGAGAATGCCAGAAGTGCGTGCCGGCTTCGGTGGCGATGTAATTGTAACGGAAGGTCGCTCCAGGATGGATAGGGCATTGCGATACGTAGGGTACACCGTCCATGTACGGTGTGTTGACGTGATGCTGACCGTGCCAGTGCATCGTGGTGCTCTCCGTAGGCAGTAAGTTGATCATATCGACTATTATCCTGTCACCTTGGCATACCTGTAATTATAAAGTAATTCCCCTGAAATTGTTATTCTCACGTGATTAATTTGCGGTCTGCGGATTCGCGGCGATATCGATCGCACTATAACAAGATCGTAGATATTGGCGAGTATCTGATATAGCTTGTAATTAAAACGAGATAACTCGCGTGACTAAATTACAGTATCTTCCTAGACACCGCGAAGAATTCTATTTTTATATCTAAATAACTGGGATGGAATTGCAAGGGAAATCCAAAGATACAGGAGACGAACAAATTAGATATGCATGTGGACAAACAAAATAATAGCCGCACGGATAATTCCTCCGAGTGCTCGTTAAACAATTATTACAACATCTCGTCGCAAAGTGTATTAAGTTGTAAGGAATAGAATCTCTGCAAGTGTGAATCCCACTGCGCTGTTTTCGTGGTATCATTGCATAATCGTCAGGGAAGCAACAGCGAGCGGCAATTATAAGCGGAAGATTGCAGACGAAGCGGTGAATCACTTTTCCATTTTATAGACCAAACTAAAAAAATCTCGCTGACTAAGGAAATTACTAATTAACGTTCAAATGAGTATCGCGATAAAAATTTGTGCACATTATTTCTAAATATCATTTTTAATTATTTTCACGAAATTCAAGAAATTCAGGAGGCTAAAGCTTAACGGAAAAATAAGTGGATATTAATTAAATTGGGCAGTAAGCTTTCTTCAGTTTAGTAAAACATTCAAATTTGCTCATATGTTCATTTCCTAATACTTCACTATAAAAATTCTATAATAATTGCAGATGAATGAAGAACAAAGATGATGAATAAAAATGATATCAAAGTAAATAAAGCAGGAGGATAAGAAAAATCTAATAGAAATTCAAAAATCTATAACGAAATTTGTTTTTCGATATTACTTACCTCGATCGGCAGACCTGGTAATTGCCGGTTCACGACCATGACAGATCGCTTTATGCCATCCGCCGGGACACAATGAGGCCGAAAACAATCTGTGATATTGAACGGGCAATCGTAACATGCCTTGCTCATCGTGTGATAATACTCCAGCTTAAAAGTGTAATAGCAGTCCAAAGGCGCCGCACCATCCTTGCATGTTCGTCGACACGCGTGACGCTTCCAGTCAACGACGTCGGCGATTTCCGGATCAATCGGCGCCAGACCGAAGTCATTATGTGCCGTTATTATCGTTTCTAAAATCCGATAAATGCCAATTAAAAAAAAGATTCTATCTAAATTTCATTTTTTTTATTTCTCCAGTGACTTTCACATAGGTTCTCAAATAATATATTTCTAAATAATCACTTCTCTGTTACTAATTTTCGCAGATCAGACAATAGTAATAACACTGTTCAACATTTTTAAACTTTCTTCATGTTTCATGACATGCATGTGGCAAGTGATTTTGATAGATTTTTTTCCGTAGATTACGAATCCATTAATAAAAATGCTTTAGCACGTTAGGTTTTTGAAATAATTAAAAAGTAAAAAACGTGTTTCTGGCCAAATTGTTAAAAAAAAGATGTTATGGAAATTCGAGAATTAATTTGAACGAAAGCTCGACCTTGAATCTTAAACTAGCTTAGCTTAGTTGTAACTACGTATACAATCGTAAAATAAAGATAAACATGATAAAAATTTTTTTGTAGTATCAATTTTTTGAGGAGCTCGTATCAACTACAGTGCATACCTATAACGTATGTCATTTTTAAATAACTTAAAAAATGATTAAAAAATGCATTTTTTTACTTTTTAACTCGATTTTTCTAAAAAATCTGGCGTGCTGGAGCACTTTTAATTATGTATTCATAATCTATGGGAAGAAACCTGCCCCAGAAATCTGTCACATGTCATGAAGCAAAATCCTTGTTGTATCAATGTAATTAGTGCTGATCAATTGATTTTTTTAGAATTATATTTTATTTTATATTTATGCTATAAATTGCCCAATTATTATACTATTTTAAATAAAAAATGTGGAGAATACGAATGTTTGAATACATTCTTCTCATAACTACAAGATAAAAATTCGAATATTAAATAGAGAAACGTCAATACCATCCAAGCATGTACGGAAATACGATAAAAAATAAAACTTCCTAATGTCACACAAGAATTACAAGGCCACGATGAAATTAATAACGAAAAGTATCACTCACCCGATCGACTTTTAAAAATAACCAGCTGAAGCAGAAGAAACAGCACGTTCCAGATTGTCATTCTCGGTCTGTAACAAAGGCAGTCTAATTCAGAAAGTCATCAGACATACATTTGTAAAATTTTATTAAAGATTATGGAGATAATTCAAGCTAAAGATAAGCGAGTAGATTTAAAAAATATACGTCCATTTTGCCTTACGTAATGCATGAGCATAAAGCGTTCAACGTTTTAGCGGTTTATGAGTTTTTAATTTGCTTAAGGCATTGTATAATCGTACAGAAAAATAAGTAAATCGATTCGAGTCGAGCGAAAATTAATTTATAATCTTTGAAAATAAAAATGAATTAGAAAATAATTTTGAATCTTTATTTTTTCCATTACAGAATCATTTTGTATGAATATATCGCCAAAGCAAATAAATTTTAAATCAGTTTTTTCTAAATTTCTCTTGTGTGTGAAACAGTTAATTAATATTTTCTATATTTATATTAATCAAACAAAATTATTTATCGCTTAATTTTTTTCGCAATATTTTAATTAGAAAAATAACCTTGTTTACGTAAGCTTTTTTAGCGTTATATTTTATACCTTTAGAGATACTCACAGAGATATTATTGTAGTTATAAAGTTACAATTTCCTGTGTAAATGATTTTCCCAAGTGGGGAATTACTAAAGAGTGAGGATTATTTTTTACTAAGAGTTCAGCTTGAACGATCGAGCCTCATTTAGACTGTACATTTTCTTACGTCAATATAGCGATAAAATTATATGGTAAGATAATACACGTGTACAGAATGTCCTACTTCTGGTGCATTTTAAAGATCGTTTAGTCAACATGCAATAAGATTTTTCCTCAAACAAAGTGTCAAGAATCATCTTTTATCGATTTTAGCGATTTTCTAAGGCTCTCTATCATGTCTATTACAATCAATATTTTAATTAACAAATTGCCTTAAAATAATATATCATATATATATACCATATAAAATAGTACGAAATCATCTAATTAACTGCAAACTTCAAGTTACTTAAAATAAACGTAATTTATTTGCGAGAAACCTTTTATTTTCAACTATTAATTCCAACTAACCATTATTTATAGGGACTGAACATTTTCGTTGAGACAGTATTGTAAAATCTGTTTTGTTTTTAATATCTTATAAACTTAATTCGTAAAATATTCGTAATATCCAAACGCATTTTCTCATTTTAAGCATATTATAATATAAAATTCGACACGCACACAATATATTATAATTATATTGCATGGACAATTTATGCGGGAGATATATATATACTTCGTTTAATTGCCACATGGACGCGTGTAAAACTGCGCTTAATGTTTCAACGAGAAATCGTCGATATCGGTAATGTTGAAATCCCTAACGCATCTTACAACACAACATATACGACATACGTGCTGTAGCTTTACATTTAGCACAACTTGACGCAACGTATTGCATCGTTGCAGCACAAGACGCGGCTGTTATCCGCAATTATGTTAATAATCATCATTTTATTATTATAAAAATTAGCTTTTCCGTTTCAAGCGAATTTTCTACAGTGCTATACATCTTTTTTTGATGATGAAACAATTTTAAATATCAAAACAATTATAAATATAAATCCGTATATCATTATTGTTAATAATTATTAAAATATTGATTGCAGTTTATTTTTATTATAAAAATATTTTCCATGGACTTTTGTATAAAATATCAACAATTAAATTTTTTTCTATTACGTCATCTCAAGGTGTTTGTCGGATTTCCGTAGTGGAAATCATTATAAAAGATTGGGAATTTCAAGGATATTTTAGCAAGTCAAATTCTAGAGTAACAACCAAGAGCATTAGTCATACAGTAAGTACACGTAGTAAAATATTCTACAAAGTTAACATTTAATTATCGCTATATTCGATAAATTATTAAATATCATAATTAAAAAACAATTTGTACGAGCTCTAGATGTGTGTCGACCTTTTAAATATTGTTAAATCGATGAGATGATACTCCGACAAAGGGGGTGTTTTTTAATTTTTTAATAATATCTACTGTGCTTTCGATCATTTCTTTCGAGAGAAAAAAGATGTAAGCAGATTAACGCGCCTTACCGCATTGCAGTTTCAATCACGTACTAATAATTCCAGACGATGAGGTATCACGGGGTGGGGGATGAAAAGCACTAACCCGCAAGAATAAATTTAATCCGCACTATTGCAACCGATACGCGATGCGCGTCGCCGGGCGTTCAACTCTCCTGGCTACGGCCGAGATTCGGGCGCACTATGCTACGCGTGCGTTTACATCGAGAATGGAACTCAAGTTTCTTCTCTCGTTCTTTGTAACAAAAAAAAAACGCGATACCTAAGACACACTACCGGATGATTTTACGTGTATGACGCTTTACAGAGAACTGAACCGGCGTCGCGACCATTCGCTTCTCTATATGATAGCAGGAGTCTTCTCCTCTCCCGACCGCGTGGAGATCGTGCATACCCCACACGAGAGTAGCCACCACGAGAGGGGCTTCTTGCCTTACCTGGAAGGTCAGGTATAGACGCACACACGATGCCGATGACACGAGATCATAGGGTATTCACAGATCTTTTCCACTTTTCTAGTTCTCAAGTTCCCCCGCTCAAGTCCGTTGCAGCCAATAACCGTGTGCCCCACAGTTTTCCCCGAAAGTGAATTCGTCAGTGGACTTTCCACTCGTTATCCGAAGCTCGTTGACCGGTGTGCACGTGTGCACGAGCGGATACACGAGTGGCGGTGCATGCGTGAAACGAATGCCCCGGTGTATCTTCAATATCTTCCTCCTAACAAAAAATTAATATGTTTTTATGATTGAATAATTAATACCTGAAAATAAAAGACTTCCGGCGAATTAAACTTTATACAGATGAGAAAACAAACGATAAGATTAGATTTTTCAGATAATTTTGCGCGAACTCTACTCGAACGGAACTGGAGCTTAATTAAGAAGACTAAGAAGATTGCAAAGATAGATAAACACCGATTAGCTTCTTCAATATTTTTGAAGGAAGAAATCACTTTAGATTAAAAACAGTTTTCTCTGCTTAAAATCGATAACACACAATTAATTCGAAATTTTAATCATATATCTTCAATAAACAATAGAATATTTATGAATATATTATATGATTTTTTATATAACTTATCGCGACCTGATCAATGCAAACAATTTTACGTTAATATGTAGTAATTTTATTTAAAAAAGTACTCATATATTTATATAAGCTTAATGTAAGTTTAAGAAAGAATTGTAATTGTTTGTCAATATCGCAAAAAATATAATCTGAAATTTAAATCAAAATTCGAGTCATCTTTTATCGACAAACAGCTCGTGTGTGTGTGTGTATGTATATACATATATATATATATTTATATATATTAATGTAATTAAAAGCAGAAATAAGAAAAAAACAGAGACAATTTATCAATCGAATAAGATAAGAAATCTGATGCTTAATAAAATACAAAGATTTCGAATGAAAGCGCGCGTACATCCCTTCCTCTCCCCCTCCATACACACATACACACATTACACAAAACTAAATAATTATATTAATATAAAGTAATTTATAAATGGCAATTGTAAATACAAAAGAAATTGCAATATCATCTATAATCTATATTATTTTTATGATATGTAATTGTGATTTAATTATGTTAATTATAATTTAAATTTGTTTCAAAAATTGCCAATGATAACGAATAAATTTTTCCAAGAATATTCTATTGAACGCATTTATTTAATTTTATCGAATAGAGAGTTTCCTGATGAATAAAATACTACAACTTAAGATATTTATAGTTAATCGCACTTACTTTCAGCATATACCAAATTTCAATTCTTTCGTAATCGGAGGATCACCAGCTACGTGACATCGTAGCTCTCATTGTCAGTCTCGGATTCGCAGTTTGATAATTTCGTAAATATAATGGCTGATGTTTGTGGACCGACTTATCTTGTCGATTGACGTGACATTATTCGCGATTTGTTCATCGCCGACACCTGAGATACGTTGTTATATAGATATATATATATGAGAATGTAGCGTAACGATGACAAGAAGAAAAAAAGAGAAGAAAAGAAGGAGGGAGAAAAAGAAGAAGAGAAGAAAAGGAAAAGAAGAAACGTCGAGTTACGCGTCTTGAAAACTCGATAACGCACTCACTCGAATACGAAACGCGCGGCACGCTACGTGTTTAATTTCAAAGAAAAATCGCTGTTATCTTTGGCGAAATCAGACTTAATACCCGGACCCCGCCGAACGCGCGATAAGTATGTTACCGGTTTCGTAAAATTCCAGAAGGATTTGGACGCGTCACGTCACCACCTCAATGCGCACGCACGTAACATCAGCATGATTTCACATTATTTCAGTCTCCCTCTTTCTCCATTAAAGATAGATTATAGAGTATTCCTCGCAGAGCACAAAATTATAGCAGAAGAATTGATTTGTTAAAGCGAAACGATTTGCAGATTTCAGTAAGAATATCTTCGGCAAAATTGACATTCTCTTATCAAATTCTTGTAACAATTGATAAAATTTATCACGATACAGACTGTATTCAATTCTGTTAGTTCTGTAATACAGTAGTGCACCGGAATTCCTATCTTTTTAATTCTTATGCACGTAAATGTATATATATTTTTCCTGAGATACGTAAAGCGTATCAGATATATATATATTTTCGCATCTTATTGCGCACATCGAAATGACGTGTTTTGTTGATTTTGTCTATAATGAATTCTATTTTTATCAATGCAATTAATTAACCAAGAATGAGTTCCTATAGGATCGATCTGTACACATCACCATAAATAAACACACACATACGTAAATTATTAAGTGCACATGTCGTGTACAGTATCACTCATTGTTTTCGCGGATCATGAAAACGAAACGCGTACTTCGCGATCGTACACAGATAAGCGTATGAGCAATTGTTCCAATATATATGTATATACATATATACGTAAGCATATGTTTGAATTAATTAATGAGGCAATTACGTAATATATTACACCATAATTGGTACTTACGATGCCAATCGAGCAGCTTGCGTAATCGCAAATGAAAAGTGAGAAATGTAAATATTTGTATATATTTTTTAAACGCGCATATAATAATTGATAAGGAATCTTTTTACTTAAAATACTCGCTAATCCGACTAAATCCTGCAAGAAATGGAAGAAGAATGTCATAATTTACTTTGTTGACTTCGCAATACACTTGATGAATTTTTAATCTTCAACAACTGGTTCTCGTAAAAGATATTCGCGAAATATGAATCTAAATAGCCGAATAACGAAATTTCTGTGTATACGAAACTGTTTGTTGAAAATAATTATGCTAATCTTTAAATTAATCAAAAATTAAAAATAATCTGTAATTATTTACGACCGTGAACACTGCGATACTAACATATTGAAAATTATTATGCATCATTTTTTATGTGAAACAATATTAAAATAATTTTACAGGCAGCGTGGTGACATTCGTATCTTAATTGTGAAACACTTCCGACACTATAAGAAATCTAGATTCTACTGATAAATGCTGATATACATTTTATATGCACGTCATTTTCTTCAGATAAGATACGATTAAGAGATGTTTTCGAGACGAAACTTCCGTCAAGATTTTCGATTGTATCTTTAACAGATTAAATCCCTTTATATTTAAATTTATGAAAATACATCGATTAATTCTTTTATTATATTAAAATACGAATATATGCAAATCCCGGATATCGAATCGTACCTATCTATTACAAAACCAATATTGGGAGATTAATGGAGGCGGAAGTAAAAAGGAGGCGCCGAGCCAGATGATATATTTATTCGGCATAGTTTTTATAAATAAGACAGTTGATATCGGTATGGATATCGATTCACATTTCTTTGGCAAGAGTCCCATGAAACAGGGAATTCCCCGTTCTGTAAGGTCAACGCCAAACGAGTATAACACTTATAGTAACAGGTAGTTGCCAGCTCACGTCAATTGATGACGTTTGATCATTTTACAAGAACTTCCTAGTTTGTACACTGTAATCGGTTTATTATAGTTCATGATGTAAGCGAGCAGTTTTTACTTAGATTTTATTTACTAGTTATTAGATCTATTATTATCAAATTATTTGTCACTATAATTAATAATTTCGTTCTTGTTGATAGATCGTCAAAGATATAGATTATCACACGAGATTCGCCATCATTTTTTGACGGTTCTATAAACAATGAGAAATGCTGATTTTTGCATCAAGTATTACGATTACCTTGACTATCCCTCTACACTTCGAAGAATGTATAATATAAAGCGTTAAGAGAAGCGGAGAACGGGTTCTCTATGGATTAAACTCGGCAGATATAAGAACAGACGCGTTGAAACGCGTTGTAAGCGAGAGAGAAAGATGTTGCTGATGCATATTACATAATTTGGAACAGGTCGCGAAGGCCGCGTGATGCAGAACGCGTAAGGAATAGCGACGAAATTGATGAACGTAAGACGGGAGCATCGTGAGACAAAGTGGCAAATTATCTACATTGTACTGTAGGTGGTCTTATCCAACTAGCCAACCGCGCGATAGGCCATGGCCGCAAAATCCAAGGGCCATGGAAAGCAAATAGGTGTACAAGAGACGTGTGCAAATGTGGAAAACGTTACGAACGGAGCGGCGCATCCGTGCGTGTGTCAGCGTGATATTTCCCTCAGTTTTCCTTCTCGTGAAAACCCATTAATGCACAATTTTAATCATTATACATTATCATAGAGGATTCTCGTACTTATGATTTTAATCATCTGTACATTTAGCATTTGCGTCAAAAATTGTACATACGTTGCACGCGCGCTGTTTTCGTGTTAAAACTTGATATATGTACTTGAGTGTAACTACAAGTGTAATTGTTTGCATTAAATATATTTATTCTAAATTTTAATACACGGAAGACAATTTTTTTTCATCTTTTTATGATTAATTGTGCTGATATTGGAATCAAATATATGTATATATTATTTGTCTGTCTACTGATAAGATATGTTAAAAGATAAAAATTTTTCCACTCTAAAATTTTATTCAATTATATCGCTAATGATTCTTAACATATTAAAAATAAAAAAAAGAATGAGTAGAACGTAGGACTAGAAAAAAATTTCAAGCTTAAAATTTAATATATGAAGTTTTGCATGTGTGTGTAGCCGCGCAAACGTATAATGTATGATGCATTAATTATTTTTCAATAATATATGTAATATAAATTTTTTTACAATATCAATAATTTTTCTACAATAAATAGTTGGTGTTCTTATAATAATTTAAAATTCAAATTAAGAGGTATTGTTATCGCCTCGCTGATGATATTCATTGCAAAGTTAATTTTAGTCATATTTATACCTTTAGTTGGGTTTAAATTATCCAAGTTTCATCCACCACGTTAGAATTCATTTTTCACACAGATTCAATTTCATCTGTAACGATCGGATACCGCATCTCGATGGACAGGACGAGAGAAAGTCCAGTCCAGAGTTGTGTCAAGTTGTGTCTCGGCGGCGATGTAACGTTGACGTTTGAAAACAAAATTCGCGAAACGGTAACGTAACAACAATTCGGAGCTGCATTCCTTTCGGCACTGTGCAAGCAAATCATCCGTTGGTTACCGTGTTACATCCCGTAAGTTTTCTTTCTTTATCGAAATAAATTCCTTTCTCCGCGCATTTCGCGACGACCTCTTCGACTGACAGTCCTCGATATTTATGAAGACGATGCCTCGCTGAAGTAGATAATAGACAAGCGAGTAATATTTAGGTTTCCTTTCCGCTCGCACGTAATATTGTGACACCAATAATATTGACACGGAGATACACAATGCAGGGCACTTCGCGTAATGTTCAGGATAACATAGAAAATCATTCTGATCATTTTGTATATATATTTTATTTCTAAACTTCGCGTTTTGAGCGTTACTTTTTTACTTTTAATTACGTGCGTTCTTGGTAATAAATGCACGTGCCGTTTGATAAGAATGCAATTTTGTCTTTCGTCAGAAAATAATAACTAACGATGTAAAGTTATCTCATTGATAACGCCAGGCTGTAATGAACGACTCTTTTATAATATATATTGTTCTCTAAGAAGTCGCTTTTTAAAATATTTTTCCTTTCAAAATAATATTTATTAATCCATAAAGGACACCTGAGTGCGAATTCGCACCAAGTGAATTTTTTTAAAGTTGTATATCTTCTGAAAATAAAAAGCAAAATTAAAGTAAAATGTGTTTCTCCATATAAAATTGTCTGATCAATCGATTGGTAATATTAAATTTTTGAAAAAAGAACGTAAATTGTTTTCAATTTTTGTTAAACAAAATCATTTAAAAGAGAGATGTCCTTTACGGGTTAAAAATGTATTTATTCAACATTGCCAAGCATTAATTGCACGTTTTATCGTTAGCTAAGACTTTGGGAAATTATTTTAATTTTTAGTATCAAAAAGAAAAAACAAAATTCGAAGGCGAAAATAACGCGCGAAGAAATATTTCATATAAACGCAAATCCCATCATTTTGCATACACATATAAAAAGATTCGAAAATAAGAGAGAAATTTTCTATTATCCGACTGACGTGAATCGCACGTTTAATCGCACGTCTAATTTCGTATTTGATCTCATTTCCTCATTATCATCTCATTTCGTATGTACGCGATTAGTGACGTCAACGCGCGTCGTTTCGCGCGTCGCGCCGAAAAGGTACACGACGCGCCATCTGTGGGAACGCGGCGGAAGCGGGGAACCCGCCGACGAAATATGGCGTATGTTTTGTTTGTGTGCGCGAGGATGGTTACGCGCGGAGCGTACGGCGACGGCTGTAAGATTTAGGGTTTGATACTTTCGGTGCCCGCGAAAGGGGTGAGAGGGTGAGCGAGAGGGGTTCGCATGAGTCCGGACGCGTGGAGTGGCGCGTGACGCGATGAACGCAACGAGCCTGTACGTGTCGACGTGTCGGCTGGTGCTGCAGGCGGACGCCGAGGACCCCAACTCCTGGACGGATCTCTATCGGCTGGTGCCGTATCTGCGGCAGAGCCTCAGCTGCACCGTCTGCTCGAACCTGCTCATCGAGCCGCACACGCCGACCGAGACCAACTGTCAACATCACGTGTGCCGCGGCTGTCGCGGCGGCCGCAAGAAGCTCAAGCCGTCGTGCGGCTGGTGCAAGGACTACGACAAATACGTGGAGAACGTTCAGCTCCGGATACTGTTGCAGTGCTACAAGAAGCTGTGCGAGTACCTAACCAGCACCAACATCTACCGCACCCTGCTGCTCACCGTCACGTCCGCGGGCAACGCTACCACCAATGGCGCGCCGTCCACCATCGGTGCTACCAGTCTGATGGAGCTTATTCAGGAGGGTGCCGGCTTTAAGGACGAGTTCAAGAGCAACGCCGGCCTGTCCAAATCCGCGTACAGTATCCTACCGTGTGTTTATACCAGCACTACCTCCACTCAGACGCAGGGGAATAGCATTCAGACCACTGAGGCAATATCCCAAAGTATACCTGGTACGTAGAACAGAAATGCTCCCTCCTAGAAACGGGCATTTTCTCAAATTCTTGCGAATAAATATGCATATGCAATTGTACTAATGACAATGCGAGTGTGTCGTTTGTCATGCAAGTGATACATGAATAATTTCCTTTGTATTTTCTTACTGTCACATTAGAATCGCCAACGATTCGTACGGTATCAAATGGCTCCTCTATATATTCCGTGATGTACGCTGGGTCTGGTAATAAAATTACTATAAAACGCAAAGCGGCAGCTACAGAGGACACGGAAAACACGGGGCAGCAGGAGACAGATGGAAGTCAGCACGGCTCTGTAGGAGGGGTAAAATGCATTCCGTCTTCCCACCTTAAATATGGGACCCCTTCTGAGAAAAAATCTTCAAAGAGCAGCAAAGTAATTTCAAATAGATATTCGGTTAATCTTACACCTTACAGGATTTACATTGCACTATAATCTTTATTTCAATGCTTAAAGATGCTCCGTCCTTCGTTAACACTTCTTGTAAGGTACAATAATTTTTCTGACTTTGCATCTATTAACAATTATAGTTGAGCTTAATTAACCTTTGTACATTATTTATTGCTCTTATTTTTATACTAATACTAGTTTTAGAGAAATCTTGACTTACGTTCTACCTAGGTCCCATAAGAAAGATTAATGCAGATGTTTGTTGTTTATCCTCGATAAAGAGAAATATTCGTTCTAGCCTTTAATTTATGACTACTTCTGCATTAATCTGTAATACTTATCTGTAATACATGTCCTTATGAATATTGACAATAATGTGATACGCTTTATTGTAAGCAGTCTTCGGGCAGTTTTAAAAAGCCAAGGTCAAGCTCCGCTAGAAGTAAAAGAAAAGGATGCAGATGTGGTAATGCCACCGCAATACCTGGGAAACTTACCTGCTGCGGTCAAAGATGTCCTTGTTACGTCGAAAGTAAACCTTGCGTGGAGTGTAGATGTAGAGGTTGCAGAAATCCTCATACGGCAGATGGATTAAAGGTATCGTCTCTGTTGGACTAAAGTTCGTTGTATGCTTGATTCTGTCGTCAAGTGTTACATATAATTCTCTTGTGTATTTCAGATCCGTCCACATATACCTGAACTTCATAATTTGCAATTACAATTATCCACTTCGTTGGATTGCGACGCGTTAAGTGGAGATCCTCTGGGATCTGTGCCGCAGTGTCTCTCGACGTCTCCTACAACGATACAAGTGTTAAATGTGTATTCTACTCCGAGACTAGACATCGACAATGTACCGCAGAACTTGCCTGCTGCCTTGTTAGTTGGGGAGGACGCTATCGTGAGTACTGAAAGTGAAGCGGAAGATAGTGATATACAAATCGACGTGTGACAAAGTATTTAAATAAACGGACATCACGGAGAACCGGTACCAGTGATTATCGAAATGTGACGAGTGCGTGTTTCTCAACAGGGAGAAACAACGCGCCATGTAAATAGCTCAATTAGAACCATTACAAGGATCAAAAATATATAATTACGAATTCGCAAGGGTAAATTAATTTAGAGAAATATATCGTACATATAAAGAATGACAATTTATATATGGTTTACTATTCGAATTTATAAATATTTCAATACGAAAAATGCAGATATTTAATTGGATGCTTAATCATGATGACAGTCAATTTTGTCTGTAAAGTTCATCACTGTTATGATTTAGCATGTATTATTTTGTTACAAATCATGTGTTATATGCGTTAGAGCTTCTAAAATTACGCGAACGCTCGTAAAACCTCAACCTGAACAGTGTTCAGTTTATTGTATAGTATAAAAGGCAAGTTTCATGGAACGTGAAAACTTATTTCTTATGTATTGATTGACTGTACTGACTGAATAATAACGATTCCAATAATTTTAATAGCAGATGAACGTGTTTCGTTCATATCCCGTGTATATATAATGCTGCTTGCACAATTTTATATTTTTTGATTGATATAGTTATTCTAAATGATATTTTAATATTTATCTGTTCATTCAACAATTTGGAAATTTAGTTCGCTGAAACCACAAATGTACGAATTATCTACGAGAATTGGTTGAAGTAACGTGAGTTAAATTTATGTATTTAGCCGATAAATTTTATATTTATGCGTCAAAAAATATCTTGTTCAGCTTGCCAGCTGTACATACAATAACAAAAAGATCGTTATCTATTTTGCATACTGGTTTTTACAGTCTTTAAGCATAAAATGAGAGAGAGTGTGTGTGTGTGTGTGCGTGTGTGTATGTGTGGAACAGCAATCTGTTGAATTATCCCACAATTTAGGATTGCATCGAAATAATAATAAATACTCTAAGTGAACTCGGCGTGTACTAACAAAGAGTCTAAATAATAAACGCGAAGAGTGAACAGGTCTATACGTAATATGGTAAAAATTGTTTATGTTATTTTATAACATAAGTCGCAAATATATTTAGATAAAAATAAAGTTTTTTATTTGCCTAAAATTTGAAATTAACGGTTTTAGCGTTACTATCAGGATTGGATTTATCAGGCACTATAGGTATCGGCCTAGAACAGAAATTTTCCAAAAAACTTTATCATTATATATTATAAAGTAAATATATTATTAATATATTATTAATGTATTTATATATATATATATATATATATATATACATATATATATATTTAAATATATTAATAAAAATAAATACCATTTATATCATATTTCAAAGAAATAATAAGTATTGCGTATATTTAATAATTTTTACTTTCTTTAATTAAAAAAATTTTTTTTTAAATATGTACTTACACACACACACACACACACATATATATATATATATATTTACAAATAGATAATTTTTATTTTGAGTGGCACTATTTATGTGCCTATAGGCAGTAGTTAAATCCAACCCTGGTTATTGTATATATTACATAAAACTTGTATTGTGTGCATAAAACTTATTTTTTTATGTACAAAAGATGTCAAAAATTTGTAGGCTATATTTGAAAATACTTCTGTTAAATTAATATAGGCAATATTAATATAATGGCAAATTTCGGAATATTATTCTATTCATGCGAATAATAATTGGAGGTGTTAATCACTCATTAAGGCATACGAAAGATTAGTACAAAATTACTAAATATATGTAGGGTACTTTTTATTTTTGCGTACGATTGTGGTGTATGTGAATATGTGCGTATATGTATGTCCGTGGGGATGTCTAGAGCATCTATGAATTCATCAATTGTTATTTGTAATCGCACTTAAAAACAAATAGCATATATCTTTCTCTCTTTCTCAATCCTTTCGCAATAGTCAGCAATAGGATACATTTTTACAGTATGTAACTGTGTGATCTCATAGTTATCTGGTGGTAGTTTGCGATAAGAAAGTTCATCGAATTGTGCAAAGAAAGAATTCATTAAGCGCATGCATATAAGCTAATTCCTTTTTAAATAAGAAGCGAAAAGATTGATACGATTGCATATACATTATATAAAAATAAGGCAATATAAAGCTCAACATAAGATAAAATTAATATATATATCATATTTTTATACATATAAAAGTTAATATCAAGTTGCATGTTGTTGCCACATTTTTAATTCATATAACTCATAATTTTAAGAATTTCACACAAATATATGAAATAAATTAAATTTCTTTGTTTGTTAATTTTGTCTTATGTAAAGCTAGTGAAAAAAATTAGAGATATTTGAATAATTTGTAAACCTAATTTTTAAACAAGCTAGGAAAAATTGCAAATTCTTTAAAATCAATTGTATTAAATATCTCAATGCATTTTAATCAACATTGCACACTGATTAATATGTTTCATATGTACATATTAAAAGTAAGAAAATGGCAGTCGGGACCTAGCTACGGTTTAAATCACAACATTCAGGCGTAGTTGAGGAGTGACTTCTAAAATATCAGACGTGATACAGATCAGATGTACATAATTCACATTCCAATATTTAGTTGGAGCACGATTTTCTACCGCATAACACATACATCTATTATATTTCAAACAAAACTTATTTTGACGTAAACACTTTTAATATAAACATTGAAGCTCGAAGTGAAATTATATAGAAAGCTAATTAAAGAAGAAAGTTACTCCTCAATAGAAGAACAATTATTCATATTTATTATTTAAGAGCGAAATGTCATTGTAAAATACATTTAATATTCCCGAAAGGCGGATATTTTATTCAAACGTCTCTTGTATGTAGTATATATAGTGTTCGTTAATATCTCTTTTGTTATTGATGAACTATTAATGTATCATATACATTGTGGAGTTAAGGAACGTATGTTTCAACTGTGTAACTTATCAGATGATGTTAAAACTTACCTTAAAAGAAAAAGAAAAAAAAAGGCGAGTTGCATATTGTCATGACATATAGAGCTAATAGAATAAAAATATTTTACATACTAGAATTTGCATCATTTTGTATAAAAAAAGAGAGAAAAAAGATACGAAATAAGAATGTGTATCTATTTTATTTGTACATAAATACACGCGCATAAGAAAATTCTGCGATGAAAACATATTTATAAAATGCTTTATTTGAAATAAACAAATTTTTGTACATATTATATTTTAATAAGATGGCACATTTTACTTATATGGGAACCATATTATAATATATAATAGAATATGTAATACAAATAATATGAGTTAATACTGGTATTTTATCTCTCAGTATTATACAATATTTTTATACATGTAATTATATTACGACGTTCTGTCTTTTGTTAAAGTATTATGAAGCTCTTTTCTATTTTCGCCGATGACTTTGTAAAATTCTTCAAAAAATCGACTAGCAGCTTGTTCTAAATAGGTTTTTCTTCTCGTAACTGCATCTAATTTGTCTTCTAGCTCTTCTATTTCGAGGTCTGTCGCTCTTATATCCGGCAGCATGTCCTGCATTTCTTTAATTTCCTTTCTGAAGTTTTCTATTTGTTTTGTAAGTTTGTTTTTCTCGTTTTTCGCGTCTTCCTTTATTTTATCAATGTGAGATGTCTCCTCCTTCATTTTGTTATCGTTTGGTAAAGATTTAATTTCTTCTTCCAGTCTCTCCTGTTTCGTGATTTCAGAACGAATGACAGACTCTGTCTCATTGCATTGCTTCATCAATATTCCTTTGAAGGTTTTTATTGAAGCAGCCTTTTCTTCCATTATATCCATCATTTGCGGATTCAACAATCCTTTTTCTGGCAGCCTTAATTCATCGAAATTCACCCCAATCTCATTATCGATATGCATAAAGACCTCTTTATTATATGCCAATATGGTCTTATTGAGATTATTATTAGAAGTTGCTAATTTAATATCTAAAGTGTACAATTCCTTTTGGTAATCTTTCAAATGTTCATCAAATTGATGTATGTAGTTTTGAATCTCTGTGCATTTTTTAATAATGTTATCCTTTTCAGTTTTAGACATGGGCTGACTTTCTACTTTCGAGATTAAATCTTCGTATTGCGCTTTTCCCGTCTTAATTTGCTCATCTAAGACATCGTGTTCTGCATTTAATTGATTTGTCTCGGCGGAAATCTGCTTGATATAATCCTCCATGTTTTTAATATTGTTCAACTGCGTGGATTCCTTGGCGCGCAAAGACGCTAATATTTGCTGTCTATCTTTAATTTTCTCTTCGAGACTCTGTGACTCCTCGGTGTGTCTCTCCAACTTTACTTCTTCTTCTTCCAGTTCCTTGTGTGCCTGATCTATATCATCATCCGTAATGCCTTGTTGAACTAAAATATTTTGCAGATATCGCTCCAACAGTTCCGCCTCCTCGTCGAGTTTCTCGTCGTTCCAAGCTCTGTAGCATTCCAACAGGGCTTGAAACTCCATGTTAGCACTTTGAGCCTGTTTCTTCGTTCCCGTGAACGGCAAGCTATCCAGTTGGTATTTATTGAACGCGAGTTCTTTCACCTGGCACGCCTCCACTAACCAGCCAATCCAACCGAGAACGTAGGGCCACGAGTGCATCGCATTGGCAGTTTTCAGCCAGGATTTGGTCATCACGCCAGGATAGTGTAGCTTCTTCGCGCATTTCGGCAACTCGTCTATGTAATTCGTCAGCGTGAGATCGTGCTTGACCTCAAGATACTTCAGTAGGAAGCTAGAAACTTCCACAAACATCTTCAGTGTGATCGGTTTCAAGCTGCCGTTACTGTTTAGCATCGTCGAGGCCTGATTCTCATAAAAGAAGTTGTCTATCTTGTTTAGCAGAGTCATCTGATAATTCTTATCTGTCAGGGGCCTCGTGTCCTTCCTGGGACCTTTAGCTCCCACGCTGCTAGCACGATCGCCAGACGGCGATCGACGACGGTCGACTGACGAGGCCACGTGAAGTCTACTGGTACTCGCTGTAAGCACCAACCCTGGCACATTAAGCTTAGTGGAAACTCTTGTCGGGGTGATGATTGGAGTTGTCGGTTGACGTAGTGGAGTTCTACCTGTACAAATACATACATAGATTGAAAATGGCTATATTTACACTGTTTAATCCTATGTGTACTATGTGTTTGATTCTCTTTAAATATAAAGATCGCAATGGTACAGTTTATTTATCGTATTGATAAAATATAGAATATAGGTTGACTAAAAACGCACGCTACCGATGATTCAAATAGAAATCGGAATATATTCAGTAAATAAATAAAATTAAACCTTTACTTTATCAAGGGCTGCGTTCCGTTTCACGCATGATGCGCATGATATATCATAGTATCTTTGTTGTTCACCACATGTTAAACAAAGATGAAAGGATAAATCATGCGCATCATGCGTGGAACGCAGCCAAGGACACATTTCCATTCTATGCTGACTCGTATCGAATAATTGGAAAAAGTAGGAATTTTCAGTATGCCTTTACGTTGCGATACTTTACCTGGCACTTTCAAATACGATTTTCTGCCGAGCGATCCCGCTCGGTCGCTGGAGGAGCTCCTAAAGCGAGGTCTGGGAATATGAGAGGCTTCACCGATCGACATGCCCTTCGATTTCAATGTTTGCGTACGTCGCTGATCGGTCCGGGTCAAGCTTTTGTCCTCCCGTTCGATCGCGGATATCCTCACGGGATTGCTCGACGATCTACGTCTGACTGAATTCGGATGCATGATTATTTTTGCGAGGGCAACGCGCGAAACCACACAAAACACCTCCTCGGAGAACTTGTTGACTGTCGACTCTGAGAAGTCAGATGGAAATGATGGAATTTGAATTTTCAGTTGTCCTAGTTATCCAGCTGAGCCCAGCGTTGCCAATCCAAGGTAGTAAAATTCTCTGATGTGCAGGCGGTGCGTGCACGAACACTTGAGCCGCTTGAGCGTAGTTGACAAAATACATATTAGGTTTGTTCTTTAAGCTGGACTTTCTGTGCAGAAAGGATTTCGACTGTACTGTTCACATTTCTTGTCAGCTTTCTCCCTCGAAAGTCGCAATGTATAATTTAAACGCGTAAAGTGTATATAATATGAGCAGAATTATCTTCATATCAGGTTAGGTTAGGTCGATTGTTTTGTTCTTTACAGCTGAACTTTCTGCACTTACTATCTTTTCTCCTCTTCTCTCCAACATATAATTTATATATTTATTTGATTTCAGGTTCAGAAAGTGTACCATAATACCGACACAAAGCACAGTACTTACGTGTGGAAACACTTATTTACATTGCTTGCAAATTGAATTGTATTGGATTTATCAGATACATTTATTAAATATATATGTGTATTAATGCATAGATGTTAAACATATGTAACACAATTAGCGATCAACTGTATAACATTTTATGACAATAATTTTGCAACAAAATGTGGAACGTAATGTTGACGAGATTTTTTAGTACAGTTGTTAAAAATCAAAGAGTGCAGGTAAGAGTTTATATATTCATTGCACTTCTTTGGCAAGTAGTTAATAATATTTTAATAACGAGTACGTAACACAGTTAATTTTACAATGATATTTCCAGGTCAGTTTTATGTTCTTTAGAATTTAAGTTCTTTGTTTCTGCAATTTCTCTCAAAAAATTTTTAATATTTGTTTTTAGAATTTAACAGCCTGTTTTATTTCTCGATTTACAGATCTATAAGCATTGGACCTTAAGTACAGCTGTTTTTAAAACAAACAGCATGTGTACTGACACTTTTGATACGAATCTTCTCTCCCCAGAGGAAAAGGAGAAAATACTCCGAGTAATAAATAACAAATCTGTGAAGGATTTACTACAGTGAGTTAACTGTTTGTGTAAGAAAATTTCTTGAACTTGCACGCGCGATGACGTATTATAAAGTGTCGTTTCAACATTCGTTACCGTTAAAATAATTTTTGCAAAGGTATTCGATTACCGAGAAGCGTGCACAGAAATTAGAATCGTATCGTGCGAATAAAGGATCATTTGAATCATGGGAAGAGTTGTTACAAGTAAATACGAATAACAAATGGGTATATAACTTTTACAAGTCAATTATTATTGGCAAGAAAAAGAAAAAGCCTAAAAAGATTTTGCAGGGCTTGGTCGCAACGCCGCAAAATACTGATCAAAAGGTAAGAGACCAAATTCTTCATTTTCTAATTAAAAAAATGATTACCTGAAAAATATAATAACTTCTTTTCTTATCCATGTAGTTTTTTTTATCAGTTCCATATTTTATCTATATGTTGCAGGATGTCAACACGGTGTTAGGCATATACGTAGGATCTGATATCATAAGTTGGACATTATTGAACCGCAATTGCGAAGTATTGCAGTGGACCTATAAATCTTTTCCACAAAAAGAGAAGAAAGAAAATATTCATTCTTTACTCCAAGCAGTAAATATCGAAGCATTAAAAAGTTTTTCTTATTCACTTACAATTAGTAAAAATGACCTATTGTTTAGTGATCTTAATTGTCGTCTTAAGAAAAATGTTTTGTCATTATAGCTTTTTTTTTATTTAGACAATACCAATTGCTAGAAAACTGCCGAAGGCTGATCGGTATATAATGCAAGAAATCAGCGGTGATGTGGGCCGTATACAAAACCGTCATTTTTATCAAAACTTTGTTCAGCGGTCTGTAAGAGGCGCTATCATTTTGTCACATCTGACAATGTTGGATAGTAAATTTAACGGTATAAAAATTGTACTTTTTGTCAATCGCATTAATGCTTCGATTAAAATTTATCGATTGTTTAGAATTGTTTCTTTATAAAAAGAATTAAAAATTCGTTTTAAAATAAATGTAAGGATTTCTAGCTGCAACCATGATTAACATTTGAAAGATACGTGCTTGCGTCGTGCTGATATTTTTGTAATATATTGTATGGGGAAAAATCTGAGATATGAATATTTTGTTACACAAATTTTTCAGACACTACAGTAGAGTTTGTGGCAAACAACATCTTTACACTTCGGCAGAGTGTATTACGAAAACTCTACGGACTTGCAATGGGCAACGAGACTATTTCCACGAGATACGTGTTGGAACAGTTACTGCAAGAAAACCAGGAAGTGATAAAAACAAAGGAACCAAAAGTGTTAATAGGACCGGAATTAATAGATATGTATCACGCACAAAGTTCTATTTGTCAAGAACAGATTGGTTGGCCGTTATTAATAGCGTTAGCCTTCGTAGAATTAATCGTACATAAGAGAACTGATATGATCCTTCGTGAATCTTCTCAAAGATTATTAAAACATGATGTTACTTGTTATTAATTTAATAGCAATGCCAAAAGAGTAATTTTACTAAGAAAACATTGTTAATGAATATATTTTGTGAACAGATCGCTTATAGCTTATAGTATGAATAGAGAATAGTTTTTTTGTTATTTTTTCAATTTATATATGGCAGAAAAGGAATAGCAACTCCGAAACAATTCCAAATAAAGTCTGCTATATTTGGATCATTGTAATCAAGACAAGAAATCGTATAAAACAGAACAAATCTGTCAATTATAATTATTTAGATATAATGCTGTAATGAAGTAAATTTATATAATGAAAATGTATGGATAAAAAAGTTTGCATTTTTGTTTTCTAACACTGTTCAGGTTAATACCAATCAGTATCATTTATATATGTTCCATATTATATATGATTGATTCTACATTTAATTTTGCAAATTTAATGGATGTAAATTAGTAAAGGGATATTGACAATTCTCGCAATACGCAAAGCATTCATCTTCGTATTTCATTTCAAATAATTTATTTGCGTAGTGACGAGAATCGAAAAGTGTGCGTAAACGTTATACCAATAATAATAATAATAATAATAAATACAATAGACTTCTGTACAGGTCCATTCATTTATTATATTCTCACTTTTTATTATGCTATCTATTTATAGTGTACCAAGTGTATATTGTTGCTCGCTGCTCGAATACAAACTCGCATCCGGTTATTTCATATAAGATTGTAACAACGTACCGGGGCGTTTTCCAGAAGAAAAAAAAAATAGGATCACCCGGACGATGTTTTGCAGAACCACCGAATGAGTATATTACGAGAGCAAGAGGCGAAGCCTCGCGAATGGGACACGAGAAGTTTCCTGGCGAACTGAAATATACATCCTCCTACAGAATTCTTCGTGCCGAGATGTATGAAACCACGACGAACGTGAGATACGACGTGTTACGCGGAGGGTGGGGATATATCAAATGCCGCTACTTAATCTCGGGCAGTGACGCTGTGTGACAAGCGTGTGTTACGAATTGTTAGCTGATCAAGCACAAAGGGAGACACACCAAATATTTATTTTTCCATTGTATGCATTTGAGACTTGACTTTGGTTTACAACCGCGCTTAGGCTCCATCGCGAAAAATACGCACATGAACGTCCGAGCTCAGTTAATTTACGCGCGACGAGACGCGTACACGTCGAGTATCGCGGAAAATATTTGGAGGCTGTTTAAAGGGAATGTTGCGATGGTAAAAGTTGAAGCTGCAGTAGCGAAACTGCAATGACGACGACCGTAGAAACGTGAAGATCATAATAATTTTCTGTAACGCAACTCGGGAGATCCGGAAATATTTGTATAAATCGCTCCCCTTGCTCCGATAAACGCAACCTTTAAAACAGCATCCAACTTTCCTACAACATCCTGTACGAGGAAATGAGTATAGTGATAAATTACAGCTGTATGCATGGACAAGCTCATTCGATTAATTTCAGTTTATGGCTGTGCATACCAATATTAGAATGTGAACGTATTGTAGATATGCTGCTAGGAATTTGTTCCTCCTCTTTTCGTATCGAGCAAAAATACTTAATTATAAAATATTTAGCAAGAAAGAACTTGGCATGATAATTAATAATCATTGAAATTAGGATAATTTTTTAATAAGAATCTTTGGTTCCAACGAGTATGTTAGGTGAAAATATATCTAAAGACATTGTCACTCTTGCTCCGAAAATCGTCAAATGCAATATACAAATTCAGTAAGAAAGACATAAGCTGCTAGATATCACTGAGGTACAGGCGTATAAAGACGAGCTTTCTCGATTATCGATTGCTCTTATGACCCATATAATATAAGCATAAATTGTTATAAACATTACACAAGTCTGTAAGCGCCTGCGGCGTTTTCTTTTCTTTGTATAAATGAATTCTTGTATTATCGGAAAGAAGAAAAAGAGACTGTGGACGACATGTGATCGCGCGTCTTACAAATTTATATTACAAAGCGTGCGCATAAATACTCGTTCAATTTGCCCTCGTCCTTCGATTTATCAACGTTTTTTTTTTTACCTCCGTTTACATCTATCTATTGTATGTAGATAAACCTGCTGCTCAGCATACAGAAATCTTTTAGTAAAATCTATTTACTTCTCGATATATATTAACAAATTATATATGGACATACATCTGCATCGTATCGTACAATAAATCGGATCGTGATGCGATTGCGCATTCGGCTATATAGATTACTTCGAATCGTATCGCTGTCAGGTCAACACGTTATAATTATTAGAATACCCGATCAGACCAGCTGGAAACGAGTGTCGACATATATACTGATATTTTATGTATATATATATATATTCATATAATTGCATGCATATCCAACGTGTATATATGTATATATACACCTTAGATATATATGCTATATATATATATCTAACAATTGTGTACAATATACTATATGTATATGCATATATATGTACATATAAAGTATATGTACATAAATATATGCATATATGCGCATATTTTTTCGTTATACAATACTATAACACATTGCGAAACGAAGGGGCGTTAAGTACGTACTTTTTTTTTGTAATTTACAACAGTTTGTTATACCTAAAAAACGTTCCTACGTATGCGCATATGTGTATAAAATCTATTAAATGTACAGGGTGGGGGGGGGGAGGGCCGCACTCCAAACAATATTATCCAAACACATAGGGTATGAACAATAATAATAATAATAATGAGTCTACATACGCGCGTTTAAAAGAAATTCTGCGGAGTCTTATTAAAATATAAAATAAGCGATATGTATAAGAATTTACCGATTATTCTTAAAAAATGGCTACGTATATAATCTAAGTATGTGTCCCTTCTCTTTTTTGTCGTTTCTCTTCTTCCAAAGATACGCAAAGGATTTTGACACGCTAGGCGAATATACGTCGGTCGAACTGATTACAAAATGAAAAAATACACTTTGCAGTTAAGCTTTCACGCCGGTTCGCCTTTAAACGGCACGTACAAACTCATCCGAGAAATTCGCTAAAAGACTTACATTACTAGTGGAACACAAGGAGAACCATTCTGATGTTATCCGCTATATGTATGTAATACACTTCAAGCAACGTGTACACAGACACATTTTAAGGCTAATTACGTTCTAAATTTATTCAACATTCACAGTACAATCAGAGAGGTTCCTCTTTATCATGCTTTGGTTCGAAGACATAATAGAAAATGACACAATGGGACACAATGGGAATACGCAAAGAGAGAGAGAGAGAGAGAGAAAGAGACGTACACACTTTCGGACCCTCAAACGTCCTAAATTTTGTCACCGATCGTTTTTTTGTTTAACCGCATATAGAGAGTGTACTCTTCTCTTTCATTTTATTATAATTGCACGTAAGCATCTACGACGCGTTTAACTTACGTGCTGTCGCTGTCGAAGGAATTTAAAAGCATAATCTCTGTTTTTTTTTTCTTCGTGGCGGAACATTAATATTATCACCATTTATGGAGAAAGAAGTGCAGTTGTTGATCACGAGCGAAGAAAGCATTTCGATAGCATTTAAATGCTAATATAGAGATTTCTAAAAGAATAAATAAAGGCATAAAATACTTTTCATAATACAAGCGTTTCTCGTGTGATGACACCGGACGATTGTCAGCATGCAATCGAGTTTGAGACTCGTATTGCTTTTCTTTAAGTGCATTAATGCAGGAAGAGATTTTGGAAAGTTACTTGAAAATTTACTTTTCGCAGATATCCGTCGAGTCACGTGTAGACTCTGTGTATGAATTTTACAGTTCGCGATGCGCGCGCGATAGAAATAATATTTAAAATCACCGTGAGCAGGGCGGGAGGGCAGTACAGTTATTAGTACGCATGATACTTCGGAATTCCGTACAACGGGTTTTTACATCGGCGAAAAATATGCTGAAGCTACGTTACGATAAGAAGGAATACGAGCAAAAGCAAGAAAAGATACGTCGCAAGCTCAATTGCTCCTTGAAATTGGTCCGATGCAAAGTGCACTGTTACATGCACAATGACACATTGCTAATACATACATAACAGCTACTAACGCTACTACGCTTGATAAATTAAAAACATTAGGAATATATCGTTGCACCAAGGAAAAACGTAAGTCAAATATGAAAACTAAGTATTACTGGCACATTATTAGCCGTTACGGATTACTGCTGTCAATTCGTCAACTCTCTGATTCGATACATGCTATTTGGTCGGAAACATTTCTCAATGTCGCATGTCGCTCTCGACTAGAATTGCGATGTAATTTTAGTGATGGGCTGAAACAAGTGCTTTAAATCATTACGGAAGTTTCGAATTATTTTGTATATTACGTGGAACGAAAAACGTTTATGAATTTTAAAGGTATCCCCAGTTTCGAAAATCTTGAAACGTTTGCGTTCATTAAAAGTTTTTATGATACATGTACCGTTTCATATACCACACACATATGAAATGTATATTTAGAGATTTTTAATCTAAATTAAGATTATTCTCTGTATAAATCGCGATACTGTTAACTTAATTGCAATAATTCACACATAGCTATCAATATATTAAATTTTTAACAATTTTAAGTTTTAAAAATTTCTTAAAACTAATTATTTTCAAGAAGTTAAAGATTCGCTAAAATTCATTAAAATTCTTTAATAATATTCGAAATTATCCGAAATTTTATACTAGCTGAATTACTTAAAAACTTGCAGAAAAGAGAATCGAATGCCCATCGTTGGATATAACACGTGGATACATAATTATACATTGCTGGACACAATGACAAAACACTGTGAAAATTACTGGGACATGAGTTCATACAAGCATGTTACATAGCATTATGCAACAAATAAAAATTTTAACGTTCAAATAATATTTCAATAAATGAATAAAATTTGATACCAATTTCTAACTGAGAGGTAAACAATGAACATTTAAATTCCAAGAAAGACACTTTCTTGGAAAAACGTTGTAAAAATAAAATTCTAATATCTCGTATTAATAATAAAATTATTCTGAATCATTTTTTGAGTAAATCTTTACGTAGTTATCTTATATAATTCTTGTCAATGTCTTATCGTCCATGTGAAATCACAACTTTTAATTCACTAACGTTATTGACTTATAAAGGCATTTATGACAATTTACTAAAGTGTCTAATCGTTTTATCCAGCAGTGTAGATCGCGGATGTACAACGAAATCTGTATCTTCGATTTTTCACAAATCTTTCTCCCTTTGAAAGCAGAAAGACGAAGATCCAGTGGCACGATAAGGCATACAACTACTGTTACAATATTTATCCGTAGGACATATTTCGGTGTATTGCCTTTAATGACGATAACATGAATTATACAACTATTGGAGAGTGTAAACTATCGATAGTAGCAACATAAATTAACGAATTACTGGCTCGATCGTCATACACGCATGCAAACACGTTCACATCCATACATAAACGACAACACGCAACACATAAGATAAATCTCATGATAGATACAGTAATGCGAATTGGACAGATTCTAACTTCAACACTTCACACTTAATTTAGCGAATGTAATCTAACACAAGTAAGTACTTATGCGTATCGAGTTTACTCAGTATGCGAATCAGCTTTTTTTTTGTTTTTTTTTCTTCTTTTTCCCTTTTGCGATACGTATAGAGTTGTTCTCGTGTCCAACAATGATCAAGTCACTTTTGTTTAATCCATTAAAATCTTTGTCGCACTTACATATATAAGAGATAGGTTGGTTGAATCATTTAAAAATCAATCCACCAGTTTAATGCCTCGCGAATTCGATAATGATTACGATATTCTTTTATGCTTCTTGTAAGAGACTACAAGAAAGGAATGAAATACTCAGTCGAAAATAATATCACAGCCTGGAGACACAGTGGAAGACTAAAGATACTGATATTATATCGGCAAACAAACTGCTTTTTTTCAACTGTTAACGTTCTAAAGTGTGAATTATCTTCAAATTGTCGAGATACTCCATTTAATTCATTTAATTGTTCACTTGAAGAATTCCGCGAGATTTGGTTACACTGTTTAATAAGAGAATGAGCCGAGCATGGAAAGAGAGAAAAAAAATTATTAAGGCCATGCAAGGCGTCAATACCGCGAGTGAAGAGTAATTGATAAAATACTACGGTTATCAATTCCTATGCTATCCCCTCTCCGTTTCTTCACTTTCGTACTAGTCTCCCTTTTCTCCCTCACACGATTGTGATATTATTTAAAAAGCCCTGCCGCTTCATATCGCGAGTTTCAGTCATGTAGTAAATATACGGTTCACCGTAATAAAAAGTATTTTTTCTTTTTTTTTTTTCGCGACCGATGTAATTGTCAGAGGAGAGCGTGACAAAAACACGGTTATAAAAAGTGACTAGCATTCGCACCTGTCCGTACTATAATTGAATCGGTTTTTGACTGGACTTTTATCACGATGATAGATGTATATCATCATACACATAACGTGTCTTGTACACATGTAATAAAAATAAGTTGACGGTTTCTCGTAAACGATCCTCGAGTTACCATTATTTATGGCAAGACACACTTGAATTTAATGTTGGCTTAAACGCGCGGCTATATCTTTTTTTTTACGCTAAAATTCACCTAATCTGATACATGCAAGTACAAAGCAATTAGAAAATATATGCCCCCTTTTTTTCTCATGTAACATTTATATGCATGTTGCTATACATATTTTCTTTTATATTACTTTGTACACGCGCAATGTACATATTCGTTTTGCATCGTTATATCCGCGCATTTAAGTCAATTTTAAGGCTCCTTTAGACCTGGACTTTCTAGTGCAAGTTTTTAGAGAGAGTACTCTATATCCGAAATAGAATGCATTTGTACGACTCTGGCATTTATCTTTTCAATTTCTATAATAAAGAACATATATAACAATCTTTTATCAGAATTTATTTTTTTTTTACTAGAAAATAATTGATTTTATTTAGTAAAAATCTGTTACGTGATATATATACTAATTTAATCATAAATAATTATGTGCAAAGTTATAACAACATCTCTGAATCATTGTTTGTAATATAACATAAAAGTTATATTAATACGCGTAAAAAAGTAATTCATATATACATAAGAGACCAATTTCTATTAAGAAAAGTAAAATTAAAATAACAAATTAGAAAATTATTTTACTATTATGTGCGTGTGATGCATAGTTATGTAAGTATATGTGAATATTTATTCGCGAAATGCGTATTTACTACGTGTCGCGAATTATAGACAAAATCTTGATTGTCTGATCTGATATTTTATCAAGATATTACATTGTTAAATGGATGTATAAGAATATTGTACAATTCTGCCTGCTTTCATTAAAAATGGCAATGTTACTTTCATTATCTCCAAAAGAGTGATATGCATATATATATATAGGTATTTTTCGTAGAAATCTTGCAAGAGATTCGCGTTCAATATTCAATTAATAATGTGGTCGTTTCTCTTGTAAAATTTACATTTGCAATTTTCTTTTGCCAGAGAGTAGCGGTAGAAGGGCATTCGATTTCGAATATTCTAGACTCCTACTATGTCTTACAAATGTAGCCGCTGATTTGCTTAAAAATGGATAATGCACGAGAGTATACACGAATTGTGTGTGAGCGTATAGATTGGATACATTGAGATAAACTTGAGTCACTCCGGGGACAAGTTAAATACTATAATAATGCTTTGTATGTCCTGTAAATCTCAAAATGTCACATTCCGATCTTTTCACTGAGGCAACAAATGAAGATATTCGTTTCGCAAAAAACGATCGAGCGTGTAAACAGAATGCACTAATACTCTCTTTTTGATCCAATACAGTCTTAGAGAAATAGTCATTAATACCGTGTTGTTACGTTATACACGCGCACATAATCGAGCAGCCTACAGCTTTGTTCAATGTGTGTCGTAGGTATAAACTTGGTAACTATTATTCGACGAATCTTAATCGGTAATACGTCTAAGTGAACAGTCATACGAAACAGTTGTTGACTCCGAGATGATACCCGAAAACACGCGGGATGAGATTCAGAAGTAGGTGGTACAAGTTCTTTTTTGTGCTCGTTATATATTATACGCTGTACGAAAGTGTCGCGTCCTTTGGTACAGCAGTATGGCGACGTGGCTCTGTCCGGAGACAGTTCATCGAATGTCAGAGATGTTGGTTTTGCTGCCGAAAATTTTGACTAGTTGTTCCTCGTAATCGTCGATATTACGTTTCATAAGCTCCATACACGGGCCGAGCAAACGTTCGAAAGCTTCAACGTCCAAAACTGGAAGCGTAAGAAATAAACGTTTTCAATCAATGAAATAATCACTTTAGGCAAGCACAAATTGTCATTTGTGTGTGATTCCATTAAAGTATGGTATCCTGTATACAGAAAATTTCAGAATAGATTTAAACGCGTGGAGAAAAATATATATATATACATGTATATGTATATATATACTGCGACCATCTTCCGTCATAACAAGCCCGATTACCGCGGTACATATCGATATCCGCAATTACTCGGCGCAACGTTATTGATTACCTATCAATTCGGGAATTGTGGACAGTAATGAAATAAACTTACATGCCAGTTTGACGTCCCCCACAGCGTAGGCCGAAGCGGCGCGTGGTTTATGCGTCACGAGTGCCAGCTCGCCTAAATAACCGCCAGCCGGAACACGATTAATCTGCAGGACATTAAAGGTGCCGGGTTAAGTAAGGAGAGAATTTTCTTGGCGCGCTCGTCGTGCTTGGCGGTAATCGAATCGTTTCGCGGGGATTAACGATTATATTATAAATGTACCTCAATTTCACGACCGTGCTCGCCGAGTCTGGTGATCCTGACGACGCCGTCCTCGACGAAGTACATTCCGTCTGCGGTGTCGCCCTGTCTGATTATCTGCTCGCCATCTGAATACTGTTTCGGTACTAGAGCATCCGCTAAATTCATCCGCTCGTAAGACTGGAAAATTTTTCAATTTAATACGGTGTAAATCTCGTAGGGAGGCTGATATTTTTTGGAGATTATTTTTCTTTTGAATTTGAATACTTTTTTTAATTAAAGAAAAGGAACGGCTTTAATAAAGAAGATATGCAGTAATTATATTTGATCTTAAAATAGGAACTTACAAGAGCTATTTAAGATAAAAAAAACACAAACATATTCGAAACCTACTCGAAAAGTAATTATATAAATAGCTGTGTAATATTTACCTCCAGAGACTTCAACATCGGCACTTTATCAATAAGATTCTCGTACATTTTACGCTTCTTGTACGCGGATTTAAGGAGAATACGTCGGAAGGTCTGTCTGTCCATGGCCCAGAGTGTGCCAGACGTGAAAGCTTTGACAGTGGCTGCTCTGGGCATATTGTACAGAAGGGCCAATTCTCCAAAAGCGCCGCGATTATCGTAAGTGTGAATATGATTATCTTTTGCTGTGACGGGATCTTTGACGTACACCTCGAATTTCCCTCTGAAAACACGAAACGCGATAGGGATAGAGGCGAGTTCGGAAGTTAGAAGCTAGAAGATTGCAAGGCAGTTACGTATTTCTGTTTTGTCCGACAATGACAAAACAGAATTTCGAATTTCCGACAAGATAAACAATCAAATAATTAGACTGCTAAGCATTGTTGTTCGAATATTTTCAGCTCCGAGTAAAAGCACTGATGGTCGATTGTGTGCATCTCCTCTTGGTTCACTGGAGCTTCCCGCTGAAGGGAGAAGCCTATCGATACGTTAACTGTAATATATAAAGAAAAAGTATTACCTCTCGATCACATAAAAGTTGTCACCATCGTCGCCCTGTCGGATAATAAATTCTCCCGGTTGAACGGTTTTTTCGAACATTGCGTCCAGTACGTCCGCCATTTGTTCCTGCAAAAGTAATTTTATTATACACGTATAAATACGTTTTAGCGCGATATTACCGTCCGGTATTTAAAATATCGGCTTTAAAATTGTAGTACGCAAGCAGGGGGAGTCACGTTAATATCGCGGCGTTAATCGATGTACGCGCTTTCACAATGTACTACATAAATACGTTTGTATACGTATACAAAGGTGTTTCATCATTACACGCTTCCTCTTAACGTAATTGAGTTTTGACTAGCACGAAATCGATTTTCGTCAAGCGAAAATTTTTAGACTAATCTCGTGTTCTCGTCTTCGATTCTCAATTCGCGACGTTATAATTTGACGTGTGTAATTGCGCATCGACTAAAAATTAAAGATTATTAAAATAAACTGGCAAAATAGGATATATATTGAAAAGTAAAATATTTTATAACGCTTAATATTATCTGCTAGTCAAGAAACAACCAACAAATTTATATTTGAACGCATCGACAACTCGCTAATGAAAGAAACAATTATCTCAATTATGCGAATCGTCTCGCTGGCAAAACTGATTGCTTCTAATAAGAGATTATTCGTGGATTTCTTGGTATTTCGCCCAGCTGGCGCGGGTATACCGAGCCGCTGTTACATCTATTCCTATTTGCGATCATGGCTGTTGAATGTACTATGTTTAACTTACCTCGTCTAAAGCGCGAAACAGGAGTATGTTCTTCACGCTTTCGCCGAGCCTTTGTCGCTGCTCGTCGCTCTTCGGATGGACCATCTGAAATCAATGAGCCATATGAAGACAAAATGAAGCTTAAATAAAATATGCAGCTTACACGAAATTTCTAAATTCATTATTAAGGCGCCAGCATAATTGAGACATCGTCTCCTCATTGTCTCCGCGAGAAAGTTTCTTCCCTTGATGAATAATTAGAAAACAGTTTAACGCAGTCAGAATCTGAACAAGTGAAAATTACGTGAAACGTACAGTATATATTTCGTTCAGTCTTGATTTATTAAATAACAAAAATGAATTCTCGTTTCTTTGCAAGAAACATTGTTTAATAAATTAATATATATATACATATATATTGAGCATTTAAAGTTATACCTATTATTCTCTATCACTACATCGATATATATTTACTGCATTCAATATTCTGCTGTTTATTCTTTTTGGATTTGGATTTCTTCGAATTTTCAATTTCTAGAAATTATACAATAAGGTCTTCCGTAAGAGTGCAATTCTCTTTTAAAGATACAACGAGCAAATAATTTGACTAAAACTTGAGATGTTGCCCTTTATGCTGGATACCTGGAACGGTGAACTTTGACCTCTCCCACGCTCCACTCGCCATTATTTCAGAGATAGAGTGCATCGTTTGTCAGATTTTAAGGACTATCAAACTGTACAATTTCGCGTAGAGTATTTCGCGAAATTATTAACAGCCAAAACGTCACCAGGTCATATAGAAGTTACGCAGCGGAGCCTCTTTATTATTATTATTATTTTTTTTTAAATAGAATAATAAGCGTAAAGTTCAAGACGTTTAATATCTATGTCGCATCTTTAATGCCTCGAAGCATTTACGAGGCGCGTAATCTTTGTAATCGTTATAAATTTGCTGCATAAGGAAACAGCTACCGCATGGAGTTAAAAATTTCCATTCTTAACCGGGAGATAGCCTCCATCCCGAAGAGCCGCTGTTAATATTACGTTTACATCTTAATACATTCTTCCGCCCGTAAAAGCTCGCGCGTCTCTGCCGTTAAAAATGATTCCGCCTTTAAAACTTCGCACTTTCGCGTCTCCGCAGCGTCGGACTAGCGACTTGGCGTTATTGCGGCCAGCCGTAACTTACCTCCTCGCTTGCAGGCAAGTGCACACACGCGGTAATCGGTCTCTCCGCGCAAGAGCGGCGGGTTCTTTTGTTTCGTTATCGTCGCCAATTGTTGCACACAGAAACGATCAATTTCGCAGGGAACCGTTAGCTGCACGTTCCCATTACCGACGTGTCCCATCTGCCGCGCTATTGTGCGACCGGGCCGCGTGTGTCGTATATGATTAGAACTTCGCCGAGGGTCAACCGCGTTTGTCGACGTTTGCCACCTGCAAAACTGTTATTTCGTCGCACATTCGGCGGCGTTATCCTCTCGATCGTGCATGTGTCCCGTTTTTCTCGCGCGCGATATATTTTAACGATGTATTTAAGCTTTCGGTATACCGAAATTTAAAATCGATTTTCCTATCTTCTCAACTTAGTTAAAATTCCATTCCTTAACTGAAGAAATTAGTTGAGTGTATGTATTTTTTTTTTACCTATTCAACGTCCTGAAGTTTAATTTGTGGAAAGTCCTTCGTTCTTGCTTTTAACGCGAATATCGTAGGCAATTGCTCTCTATATATCTTCGCCGAGGGAAAAATCGACTCCAAATTGATCCGAGAAATTTACCATTAAAAAAAAAAACGCAGATCTAGTGTACCTTTTATCGTAAAACGGTTAAGGAGGTTTGCGTACATGTCGAAGTAGTCTAGTCTTGGCCTTTCTAAAAATCGCGAGTGTCCCAGTTTTCTCTGCTATTGTCCTGGTCGTAGCATGCAGAGAGAAAACATGGTCGGTCGGTCGGTCGGCCTGGCCTACGGGGGGAAAGAGATAGCCGATTTTCCTCTTCGAGTAACCAGCCACCACGGGGTGACGATAATCGGATTCACCAGGGCTATCTTTGTGAAAATGCTCTCTTTCTCTCGTCGAACCCGACCCATCGCCGGCGACCCCTCGCAAAACCCCCTTACTACCCCACCGATACACATACACGTACACACGTGTGCACGCTGCTTCTTTCTCCCTCATTCACGTGCGCGTATGTACGATACGTACACACGACGGTGATGCATACATACATGTAAATCACGTCCGTGCCAGGTTATCGAACACGAGGCCTGACGTCACAAAGGTACATCGTCGACCTCGCATCGCCGAGCAAAGTAACTCTTCGTTCGTTCGCGTTTCGTCACTCGCGCGGCAGCAGGCCGCGAGAGAGAGAGAGAGAGAGAGAGAGAGCGGGAGAGACTGCGCGTCAGCTATGCTTTAATAGACTGTGATATATATTATATACCTCGTGTACATAATACACACACATATATATACATGCGCGACGTATAACGACATTTCGTAACGGGAGAGAGCGAGAGGGAGAGAGAAAGAGAGAGAGAGAGAGCTATTTTCTGCCACCACCGAAAAAAAAAACCTAAACTACCTCGTATGTCGACGGAGCGCGCTCGTCACCGCGTCGCCTCTCGTCGACGAGAAATACATACCGGCGATAACGCGCGAATACGTGCGAATGCGTTATATAAACCTGCAGTCTTCTACTTGCGTGCCTCTACTTCGCGCCACGTTCCTCGGCGCCGACCGATTTTAGAATTCACTAGCTCTACGAAAATAATTAATGAAACGCGTATAAGAGCGCGTGAATGGCTCTTTCGATCAGCATCACGCCAAAAGTGAGACCGCCGACCAGGGGTGCGATTCCAACATTTTAATCTCCGAGAAAACTTTATCGTTATAATTTCTCCCGTATTGAATTTTTATTTTCACCTTCATATTTGCGTAGGAACTTTTTATTTACGTCGACGCGACGCACTTGCGGCGGAACGCGCAATTTTTGCGGTCTCGGCGATTAACTTACGCAGCTACGATCGACGTGTCGTCGTTTTCGCCAATTCGACGGACGTGACGAGCGTAAAAAGTGCATACTTTCAAAGGCTTCGCTGCTGGGAAAAATATCGGACGTTGCGACATCCGAGAATAGAAGGTTTAAAAGCGACGGCACTGCGACGACGTGTCGGAGAAGAGAAACGGCGTTTTAGGACGAACAAATCTGCCGTTGTTCAAGCAACCATCAAACCAATAGAACGTCATTACGCGGGCGATCATTGGCGCGATTTCATCGACAGAGAATTTATCGTAACGCATCGACACGTAAATTGTTCAATCGATTCGAAAGACTTCTGCAGGCCTTTTTTTTTTTTGAAAGGCATAATGGAAGCGAGACCTCGCAAACGATCGCCTCATTCGTGCGGTCTCGTTATCAGGAACGTGCACGATAGTTTTCGCGGATCGTATAATAATAACACAGATGATGTACCTTGAAGCCGTCATCCTCCTCGTCATCCTCGGGATTGTAAGTTTCCGCGAAAACGCTCTTCCTTCTGGAAGCAAACCGGCCGATTGGTGGCTCTAAAATACAAAAGAGACATTTCGATTAAGCAGAAATACAATTTACGATTAAACTGAGAAAAGAATAAAATATGAAAGTTAATTAAATTGATTAAATGTCGATCGATTAAAGTGTAAAACAAGATATATAATTAGAGAAGGCCGAAGAATGGCGTAGTTTAACTCAGCACAGGTGTTTATTAACGATGGGAAGAACAAGGAAAAAAGTTAACAATATCGTTCAATATGAATGATTTTTAGTTGGCTGTGGTTTGAATCTAAAAATACACAACCATACGCGATAATAAAATGAGATGTTTTATAATATATGACAATGTGTATGCGTGTTTATCGCGTCAAGTTTGACATTTACTTAATTGCACAAATTATATTTTCGAAAAAACAGTCACCGCGAGAATTCAACGCGTGGATTGCGAAAGCCGTCACGTAAAAAATGGTCTGTCGTTCAATTATGTAAATGCGAAAGGCTGCGTTGGCCGTTCAGTCATTAGCTGCAACGAAATCTCCGGTCTCCGGAGATAATAAAGGAAAGAGGAATAGCAATTTTCGGAGTTTTAACACATTAGCGTTTTGAATGGTGAATCACAAAGAAAAATGCCATATCCCTTGAAGTAACCCTTTACGCGATAGAAGAGCTTGCGTAAATTTCATCTTCGATCTCTCTTCGCAATTTGAGACTCGTCGACACCTTTTTTTTTTGCCCCTGTAACGGCACACTGTCGACGTCTTTCTTAAGTGTTGACCTTTCGTCTTGAATCACCTCGGATACGTCGAGTGCGAATGTATCGAACGCGATACCGTACTATCTCTTTTCTTCAAGAGACACGAATTTCCTTGTGAGGTAAAAAACTTTATTTCGTCGCGTCTTTCGTCCTCATTACAAATGTATTTTCCAGCTGTCGTGCTGCGCAACACAGGATTCTCCATGACATAGTGGTAACAGGATAATTCTATGTAAAGTAGACAAATCGAAAACGTATAGAATAAATCTTTTCGTTTTCCAAGAGAATTGTTTTTGAAAAGTCGAAGGTTAATTAATAATTTATTTTGTAAAAATTGACGATGTATTCATTTTTATTTCGCGGCGTTAGGCGAAGATGTCTCGAGAGAAAAACAATGTAACTTTACGCAGTTAAAAACTCGCGGTATTTGTTCCGAGCAAACGCAAGTTTGTTACTTCTTTACCAATCCCCGCAGGAGTGACAAAGTTTTCAGTGTCGCGAAAGTGTCGTGCGACGAATTATCCGAAAGTTTCGCCTTTAATGCCGTTAATTCGGACAACGAAAAAAACTTCACGGTATTTCGTTCTTTCGCACCTGTGTCATCCACTGGCTCGATGACGGAGACGAGCGACATTTGGGCCGCGGGAGGAAAAGTACACACGGCAGAAACGTGCAGGAACGAGGGACACGTTCGTCCTTCTTTGACAGCACGTCCAACGTACACTTGACACGAAACAAGTATATATGTCGTAGGCGACGTTTCGTATCTACTTACAGGTGATTCACAGACACGATTTTATCACAATACTACGCGGAGCGGAAGAAATTTCGACGTGGTACGAAATAAACGTGGCGCGCGCGGTAAACAACTCCGGAACGTAACATCCGCGTGCAGAATAATGCAGTCATAAATAATCGGCGTTTCTTTTTCCTTCTCCTACACGTAAATTTCTATGAGCATTTTTATCTCTATAACGATCGCGAGTAAACAGAACAGTCGAACGAATCGGAGGGATGTGCTCCGACTGTCGAAGGGTGATGTTCAACTATATGACTTCGGCTGGGAAAAGAACTCCCTTCGCGAATACATCTACTACGAGATATCGAATTCGCGCTAATCCACGCTCGCGTGGGTCCTCTTCGAGGAGCGAAGATGAAGCACAGAAAAATCGCGATCGAAATCGGGTATGATCAACCACACCGCACAGGCAGGAACGACGCGACGGGACGAGATTGCGGTCGCTGTGCCGGCTAAGCGCTGCACGAGAAACTGTCGAATCCACCGCGCATCCGAGAATCTCGTCTCGCGACAGCGCCTGACCGGACCGGACTGGATCGTGTTGGCGATGCGAGCAGGAGCGAGCGAGAGAGCGATCGGGTTTTTCAAATCGCGCGCAGGTCTTGGAAAAGTACGAGCGCGGAAGCGAGCTGAAGTGGCATTCAGACTTTCGGCGAAACTACTTCGAACAACAAAAAAAAATCGACCGAAGTACTTCCACTTCGTAAGCGGAAATTTCTTCTGTCAGACGCGCCTCGGACGCGCATCTTCGGCAAGGGCGAAGCGACGCTCTCCCCTCGCCTCACGTGATGACGATATCTATAAAGTCTTGGCTCTCGTCCCGGGGTAGAGGGAAAGGAGAGCGCGGAAACCACGTGAGAGAATTTCCGGAGGGATCCCGATCGATTGCCGCTTATACTATACTTTCAGCCCGAGCGAGATTGAGAAACGCGTTTGACGGATGACAAAAGGAGCCGCGAAAGAATGAGAATCTTGATTCGAGACTCTCTCGAATAATTTATCAGTATTCTACCCATGGCGACGTAACATGGGATACCGCAAGGTCGATCTTCGCGACGATCAGATAACTCGCGAAGGAGCCTGTACATATATGTGGCAATAAGAAAGACAATTGGAAGAAATAGAAAGAGGAAATACATATTGATGAAGAAGAAATATTAACCCGAACATCTATTTTCATTCCCCCAAAGAGTTGTTCATCAAAATGTCAAAACGTAATAGTTGAGCGATGGAGTTTGATAATCCGTGCAATTTTATAAAGAGGGATACTTCGTGTAACTCGAGGCAGAGGTACTTTCTTTTCGCCCGTCTGACAGTGAGAGGGATCCAATAATATCCTAAAAGCATTTATCTTACGATCCATTAGAGATTTAAGGGATTTCCTCCTTCAGATCAGATCAGGAGTCGAAAATTGAATTAATCTGGAAAAAAGAGGGAAGAGGAAGAGCGGTATTGTTTTTCGTAAAAGAAATCGGATATCGGTGTCACAGAAGGATAAAAAGAGGAGAGGAGAAGGACGTCTAAGCCGCATCGAATTCGACGCCGACTCAAAATTGGATGCAAATAATAGGAGCGTTTCGACATCACATTTCTTGTCAGTGGAACATCCCGGCGTATGTTCAGACATACATTTTGCATTACGTGCGTTGGCCTGAAAACCGATTCCATCAATAAACCGTTCGGCGCTAATTCCATATAATTGCCCATATTACATCACCGATATCACGATCCCGTGGAAAAGGGTGAGTTGGTTGAACTAACCCCCGGAATTAATTGGCACATCGGCAAAATCCAGATAATTGACCGATCCGACCGACACCCCCGTTCATCGACAATCGTCTAATATCATTAAACTTATCAATCAATAAGGAGAGAGAGAGAGAGAGAGAGAGAGAGAGAGAGATACAGCGCGAGATAAAAGAAATAAATGACAGATTGCGCGATGTTATTAAACTATTATCTATCGCTGGTAAATTACTGACATTACGGTATATTCTGTATTATATATCCGGAATTATGACCTTTCCTCCCTCCGCCTGCCTGTCCGCGCGCGCCCCTCTTTTACCCACCCCCGGAAGGAAAGTGAGAATCGAAACCACGACGACGACGAGTCAATTGACGTTGGCGGAATCGACCCTACACGCTTTAACTTACAACCGATATCGATTCGAGCAGAACTCTCCACCACAGTTTAAGCTTGACTCTACCAACGTTATGATTGACACTAATCACGACCAGTTAACCGAGCTATCCGTCACTTTCTATGCTTGCACAAACAATATCTGATTTTCTTTCTCATAATTTGAAGAGAGATATATCGAGAGAACCATTTAATTTCTCGGATATCCGAGATGACAGTTGCAAATCCTTACTATCGGACAAGTTTCTCAAATGTCTTGCCGATTATCTGTAGTCTTAATTTTTTTATTTAATTAAGAAATTAAGAAAAGACAATAGCGAAACACTGTTGCCTGCGAAATGGAAAAATCTTGACAAATATCAATTTGACTGATATTGTTTCTTATTTCTTTCTTGATAAAACGTAACAAGGCCATAATTCCGTTTTGATCGTAAAGCTGCAGAATGGACCTTTATAGATTTATCCATCTTGTTTTTAGACCTTTTGGTTCGGTTAGCTGTGAATAAGCGTCATTGACAGAACCCTGAGATAACGCGAGACGAGGACAGGGAAAGAGATAGAAAGAGAAAGAGAGAGAGAGAGGAGAGAGAAAGAGAGGAGAGAGAAGATGTAGCCTTCTCGTTCTCGAGACTCACCCTCATCGACATACTCGTCCGGCGTGGGCACCTCCGCCTGGATTATCTGCGTACGCCGTGCGTCGCGTAGCCGCGTGAAGAAGTCCACGGCGTAGTCGATGATGTCGCCGGGCTGCTCCAGCAGGTAGCTGATTGTGAACTCTAGCAGGACGTCACGCAGATCGTCCGGCACCGTGATCTTGCCGGCGTTACGTTGGCAACTCATCTTCTCGTTCCCTCCAAAGACGATCGCTGATTGCAGCTGCCGTGCAAGAGGACTATCCTCTTTCTATGTCTCTCTCTCTCTCTCTTTCCTTCGCGCTCTTTTATTCCTTCGCTTTCCGAATTTTAGGCTCGACGGAGGACCTCCGGAGCTTCCGCACCTCACGCCGCACAGCCGAAATTGTCACGCGCTACGGCTACGTCACGGGATTCGTCGCGCGGAGTCTTGCGCGGACCGAGGCGAAGCGGAGCGAGAGAGCAGCGATCGGATGTACCGGGGATACTCGAGCTAGAGCCGCCGGAGCTAGAGCCGGGAGCAGCTAGAGCCGGAGCTGGAGCTGGGCTTTAAAGCCGGGGCTGGGGCCAGGAGAGGAACGCTCGACGCGTCGTACCGCCGCCCACCTTCGGCCGCCGCCGCTGCCTCCGCCACCGCCACCACCACCTCCTCCACCGCCGCCGCCGCCGCCGCCGCCACCGCCGTCGCTGCCGCAGATGGCCCGCTCTCCCGTCGCCGTCGCGCCGCGCCGCCGGCCGTTCGTGCACCGGCAAACCGTCACCGCCCGCTCGCTTCCCGGTGCACCGCGCTAACTATCGACGACGGGGGGCTGGCTGCCTACCGTGACGACGCTGCGCACAGTCGCGCCGAACATACGACGGGTACCCCGAGGACACGGAGAATGGGACCGATCGCGGTCGCTAAGATGGCGACTGATAGCACCCGCACGGCCCGCACCACACCGCGCCACGGTTCGCGTAACGGGATGTACGGGTACTCGCTACTCATTGTCAAAGTTAAAGTCGAGTCGGACTCGATTAAGCAGTTCTCGTCGAGTTCGATTCGAGATGACCCTAACCTCAACGCGTGCCTTATTTCGTCAAGTCAAACCTGTCAAACGTAGTATGTACATGCATACTGTTTTTCAACCAACGATCACCGCGATTATATTGATTAAAAAACAAAACTATTTTTGTTAATTAATTTAATGTTACATAATCTTTTATTTCATTTTATATTTAATGTTTGACACATTTACTATATGCTTGCAGACATTAAAATTATGAATTATCAATGTTAATTTATAAACTTAATAGACTATGTAGATTACGAGATACATGAGAGTTTCTAATAAATTCGAAAGAATGAAATCTGGATATGTATAGCGCGACAAAAAAGAGAACGGGAGATTGTTGTGAAGCCAATGTTTATTTTTCAGCCACTTGACCGCGTGAAAAAAAAAGACTACGACAGACGGAACGTCCGTCGAAACGCGTGTTACATCTTATTTCTTGTAACCGCAGCTGCGTCTACGGCCTCTCGCCCGTTCGAACTTTCGGCCCTTAGATCTCACGTAAGGTTTCGTGTGAGAATGCGGCACGCCAGGCGCCAGGCCGAAGTGCTTGACGCTCTCGCGAGCGTTACGCGGTCCCTGCATCAAGACCGTGCGCTTTCCAGTCGGGGCGCGTAACGCCAGTTGATCGAACGTGATGATCTCGCCGCCGGCTTTCAAGATGCGCGCCCGAGCCTTCTCAGTCACGCGTAAAGCGCACACCTATAAACAAAAAAATCAACTGCCATATAATACGAGTCTAACACGATTTTCGATGTCAGTATATCTGTATATCTGTGTGGCCATTTACCGTCAACTTGGGGACTTCGAAGATCCTGGCGTCATCAGTGACGGTACCGACGATCACGGCGACGCAATTCTCCCTGCCAGGTTTCTTCATAAACCTCACGATTCGTGCCAGTGAAATTGGCGGTCGGTGAATTTTACTCATAAACAGTCGTTTCAGGATAATTTTGTTGAACTTTGAATTTGTTCGTCTCGCCAAGAACCGATACAGCTGCAATAAAGCGTTTGCTACATTAATTACAATTCCCAGTAAACTTGTAGGCTCTCAAACCTGAAGCTTCCTTTAGAAAGTTCATAAGAATGCACAATTTATTAAAGACTTGTATAAAGAAATTAATTGAGAAAAATATTTGTAAAGCGCATCATCAAAATTCTATAAAATTTTGTCCCAACAAAAGGAGGCGTTACAATTAAAAGAACTATAATTGCAAAACATATGTATTTACATTTAATGCATGTATCAACTATAATAATCGCCTTTTTATGTTGCAAATAAGCGAGATAGGATAGTTGACAAATGTTTCTCTAGCGAACTTTCAAATTGAATCAGACCTACGCAGAGATCTGACACAGAGTGCAGCTCGCAATCTTGAAAACTCAAGGTTGACGAATCGCCAGTAATTACACGAACACTAAATCTTTTTCGTTTCACCCGATCGAGGAGTAAAAGGAAATTAAAGAAAAGTATACGATACGAAGCGGCGCTCTTGTATGTCACATGTAACCATACATGTGAAAACTAACCTCAATGAGAAACCGTCGTGAAAGAGCAACAGTCGTGCATTATCTCTAATTCTCAGCAAAATCGAAATGAGGGTTTCTGAGGTACGGTTCGACATGTGCCCCGCTTCGCGGGTACAGACACGTGAGATAAATAACATCAAAGGCAAGACGATTTTACCTTGACGAGGAGTCGTAAATACACATCCTGCGACTTGGGCTCCGTTCGCCGCACTTTCCGATCATGCTTATGATTAATGTCGATACCCTGCGAAGAGAAATATTCGTCGTTAATTGAATTCAAGCAATTCAATGTCCTACGGTCACGTTCATTTATCGCGATTAACAAGCGGCGGCGTAATATCGCGCGATTTTTCGATCAAACAGGACGTTTTCGCACCGTCTTACCATTTTGACAAACCGGAAAAGAAACCACGCGAGAAAGAGCCGTGCGGCCCGTGCGCGATCGAAGACAGCGGAAACGACAGAGAGCGCAGGCGCAGCTGGCGGTGACACGATCGGTAACGACGGGAGTGTCGTTACCGACGAAGCGAGAGCCTCCGTGCCGCGGTGGTAGATGTCACCCTCGACGGTCGATTTAAATAGTTTATGTATAAACCCGGTTCCGGTAAAATGTGGCGGAGGGACAGCTGACCGCGTCGTTGTCACATTCGTTATTTACGGTCTGCGGATTTAAAAATTTGTGGTGTTTTATTTGAATACTTGACGATATGGCAAGCTTACTGGATCTGTGCGAGCAGTACTTCGGCGCTCGTAACTTTTACGATGTATTGAAAATACCGCAGACTGCGAACGACAAGCAAGGTAATTGGTGATGTTGTCATTGGAGCGTCCTAACCTCTCCGTTAGTTTTGACTCCCGAATATTTTTATTTTATAATAACAATCGTTCGTTATTTCTGTTATCAGTTAAGAAGGCTTACCATAAGCTATCGCTACTCGTGCATCCGGATCGAGTCGAGGAGGATATCAAAGCGGAGGCGACGGAGAAGTTCAAAGTTCTCGGTAGGATACATTCCATCCTCAGTGACACCGAAAAGCGCAAGATTTACGATGAATCCGGCCAGTACGACGAAGAAAGCGAGGAGGTCGTAATGCGGAATTGGGCAGATTATTGGCGGTCCTTATTTAAACCAATCACTGTGGAGGATATCAATAATTATGAGAAAAATTACAAGGGATCAGAGACGGAAATCAAGGATCTCAAAAGAGCGTATACAGACAGTAAGTATAGATAATCTTAGAAACATTAGTTTTTTTGTTCGTATTAATGATTTTAAAAATAATTTTTTTTAACACAAATAAGATATTTAATACATTTTTGTAGAAAAAAATAAATTTGGTATAAATTTTGCCAAGATTAGATGTGGAACAAGAGAAACACTTTTATATTGCATATATTGTATCAATATTATAGTATATTGACATTTATTTTATACATATAGTCTATATATATTTATATTTTTTTCTAGGTAAAGGAGATATGGATTACATTCTGGAAGCTGTTCCGTTCACCAACTGTGATGAAGAACCGAGACTACACGCCATAATTGAAGACCTAATAAAGAGGGGTGAAGTTCCAGAATATACAGCTTTCACTAATGAAAATGATAAGAAAAAGCAGCGCAGAAAAAGAAAGGTAAGATATTGCATATAATGTCTTTAATTTATAAATAAAACATCATAAAAAATATATTAAATGAGCTATAAGAAAATAGCTTTTGAAATCGTAATAGAACACAAAAGACGAATTAAAACTTGTAAGTAGATGTTAGTAGTACGTCTGTGAACATTATTTATTCCATTTTCAAAATTTCGATTTAATTGATAAAATTGTAATGCTTTAAAAAGATGTTTTCTGATACATTTGTAAAATTATAATTTCTATTAATCCTATTATCATCAAATGTTAGCTTGCTTTTTTTAATATTATTTCGATGTTCAAAAAATATCGTTTTCAATAGTTTTCTCATCTATCCGACGTAAATAATAAAAATCGTAAAATCAAAATTATTATTCGATTACAAAATTAATTAATTTTATATCTATTGATTTGGAAATTTTTTAAAATGTTAAAAAAAATCAATTTTTGAACCAATTGAATTAACATATGGAAAACATTGTTGCGAAACGTTATTGTCACCCGATGCTACTTTCCGATTCGCAACACCCGCGTTCGTATACTACTTGTGTATCGATCTCTAACCGTGATCGATCATTTACAATCGTAGCGCGAATTTTAAATCGCGTTAACACATACTCGCTAAATGTCACTTCAACAATCTTTTAACGCCCCGCCGCTCTATTTTCAAGCTTCTCTATTTTTACCGATCGACTATACAGCTTGACGGGTGGAAGGTAGTAGGAGAAATAGAAGCACCACTAGGAGGGGAAGGTCTAGTAAATAAGTAACCTACGAATGCGAGAACTGCTTCAGTCCGCGTTACAATTAGTTCGACCGTTTGTCGTTAATCGTAAAGCTCGAACGAAAAATCCCTTTCGCGATGGTTCGTTCCGTTTAATCGTCGAAATGATTACAATACAGGGCTGTTTCTTTTACAATCATTGTTACCATTAATCGAAGCGAAAAATTGCATTGTTTTGCCTGTAATCTTTTTACGCGCCAATCCAAAAAAAAAAAATGGATCGTGCCGCGTGTTTAGTGTTATTCGCCTTGCTAACCGCGTTCGTCGGCAATGCCGCGGCATCGTGCAGAAAAGTGGCGAATGAGGACATGTCGGAATATCTCTGCGAGGGTGGCCACCCCTCTGAGTTGGCCACCGTACCCGAGACAACCGAGAAACTGCGAATCGTCAGGATGCCACTTCGCAGCATAACCGCCGACACGTTCTCGAGATTCGGCGGAAATCTTTTGGTATTGAGCTGCTCGCAATGCGAGATTGACGACATCGATGCGGACGCCTTTCGACGCCTCGTCAATCTTCAGCAACTCAGCTTGGACAACAACCGCTTAACTACCGTGAGAGCGTCATGGTTCGAAGATTTAGACGAGCTGACGTATCTTGATCTCAATTACAATGAGATACGCGACATTGAAGACGGTGTCTACACGAATCTACCCAGTCTCGTGGACTTAAGAATCTCGGGAAACCGACTGCGATGTCTGAATCTCGATGAGATGTCACGCTTGCGGGAACTAAAGCGCATATTCCTCAGCGAGAATTCCGAGTTTGCCTGCCCGCATGCCGTCGGCAAGTTCCTTGAGAATCAGGGCGTTGATTTCGTGGAAGATCCCGAGTGGAGAAGACTTACCAGTGACACAATCGAAGTTCATGTCCCACCGAGGGGCTACGTGGAAGAAGACAGAGAAATCGTGCCAGCGTATCGCGAAAGGTTGCACCCTGATAGAAAACCACCTCCAGAATCGGAAGAACCTTACGCGACGAGAGACAAGACGTTTTTTCCAGCCATTCCGGAGCATCGTGCGCGCCACAGGAAACCGTCAACCACGACCGTACGGCCATGGACACCGAAGCGACAGGACGAATTGCCCTTGCCACGAGTGGAACCGATATATCCGGACACAAGTTCCTCGCAGGTACCATCGGAGTCGTCGTCGCATCAGGTAATACCTTACACGTACTCGACGTCGGAAACGTCGCGAGCGCAGCCCTCGGAAGACATCAGGATGTCGGGAACTGACGGACCATCGCGAACGGAACACATCTTAATGTATCCCCCATATCCGACCTACGAAACGACGCCCTATTGGTCGTACCCAACGTCGGAAAGAACACGAGTACCACCCGTGGTACCATTATCGGAAGACAACGGGATAGCGGGAACTGATATGCCACCGCCGCCACCAACATACCCGCCGTACATTCCAACGCGCGAAACGATGCCTTATCCATCGTATCCCACGGAGAAATCACGAGTTACAGGATCTTCAGAGGGCGAAACGGTAGGAGAATCAGGCAGATCATCGCAGGCGGGAAACACTATGACGTATCCACTGTATGCCACAACATCCGACGGTATCGAAAGAACGCCGCATGGGTCCATTCAAGTGACGCGACCGTCCGATATTTCGGACATGATTATTTGGTCCACGGATGACTCAATCGAGCATTCGGTCGATTCGCCTTGGGTGCACGAACGTCACGAGCAATCCCGCCGTCCTGCTGAAGAGACGACCGACAGAACGACATGGTCGACGAAAACGCCGTATTACGGGCACGACCCGCGTAAAATGATTGTCGAAGAAACATCGTATAAGCCTAACGTCGAAGACGACCTGATCATCGCCGTGGATCCCGTCGAGTACGATCGACCGCAGACTACGACGGCATCCGGCATGCATTATGTTAGACCCTCGTCACCGGAACTGATGCACTCACCTTCGACGGACGAGTTCTACCAAGCTCCGTATTACGAATCGACGGTCACCGTACATCCACCGTTGCAGAATTATCAGGATGGCAACGGGAGGGTGACTGTAGTTCGACCGATAACGACGGCCAAGCCGACCGAGTGTCCGGAGAATTCGGCACCGAAGACCCGACCGGCCGCTGCACTAGTGACGTTCATCGCCGTCATCGTCCTTGGGCATGCGTTTGCGGAAAGATTTTAGTCACGAGCGCGCCTTCTTTATCGTCCAGATCAGCGGGTCGCACAGAATAAATTTCAATTAGGCCACGCAGGAGAGAATCGAATTGACATCTCGCCGATCTAAGGAACGAATTCATTGTGTTGTGACCTGGACTTTTCTAAGCGCGCATTTATGTATTTAACGTTGTAACTTATCCTTATAGCTACCGAGCATTTTCCCAAAGACGCTTCGTAGGATTAACCAAATGCAGATAATTAACGAGAAGTGGTCAAGATGGGTGAAACTTTCTTCAGAATTAAAAAACTTTTCTTCAGAAATGGCAACACCAGCTAAACCTGATGCGTAGGTGTCGTGGATGGATATTAAAAAATTGCGAGAAAAAATTAATTCTATATTTAATATTTAATTTATACCTATTTAATATTTTTAATTTATTTTATTGCCACCTCCAGGCAATTCATCTAAATGTACATTATTACAGGCACGCGAAAGCCCTTTGCTAAATTTGATCATCGCGTTTTTTCTGCTGAAGGAAATTTAATTTAATTTAATTTGTCACGTAGCCGTAAAAAATACATATTTACAGTGTATATACACTCCAAAGATAAGGCGTCAGTAACGTTGCTGCTGTGAGACACAGTGTGAAACGGTATGAGACAAAATAGAGATAAATTATGCGCGAGTTTTGATTTCGCAACTTTTCCAATTGGCATGAATTTGTTGAACGCTGATTCAATATATTCCCGAGAAAATCGAAAGTGTTGCCGAAAGTTTATCAGCTACTACTAAACATAGCGAATCTTTGATCTCGTGATCGAACGTATGGCTTCGTTTCTTGGAATCACTCGGGGCGCGGTAACATGTTGTAACATCGTGGAACGCTTGCCAAGTGGAAAAGCCAATGGAGCGGAATGTATGCGTATGCCGAGAAACAATTTTAATTGCAATTAAAGCGGCGGCTCGGTCGTCGCGTGGTAATGAAATAATTACCAAGTGTCATCGTCCAATCGCGCGGTCGGGCGTTACGTAACGACCTTGCAACGGTTTGCATTCGGCGTTGCCCCGCACAAACGCGTTAAATATACGCTCAAAGGCGTCACTGTTAGGAGTCAAGTTCGCACGGCAGCTTCCGTCATTCTTCGTGCAACAGGTGCATCTCGCGCGCGGAGAATCCGCCGAGGTCGGTCGCGCCAGACGGAGGACAGAACGAGATAGAGAGAATGAGAGAGAGAGAGAAAAATGAGTTCTCTCGCGTAGATTTCGTTTGAGCGGCCTTGAATAAAGCGCTAATAAAGCGTCCCATTATAACGAGAAACTGCGTTTCTCCATAAGATGATCCTTATCGTTCAACATATATAGACACGCGTATAGCGTTTTCCGCGCACATGCTTTTCCAAGAGCTTCTCCCGTCAGTCGATCCACGAGGCGAACTTGAGGGCCGCGCAGTCAATTCTCCGTAGGATTCCACACCGATGACACGATCGTGTTAAACATGACTTCGCGCCATCCGTGGCCATCGATGGCTGTCAATTATTTAGCGCGATTTCCTTGGGCCGAGACATGGCGCGATATTCCGATCAATATAGACCTCAGACCACGCTGCAAGGTCGCGGAAAAAAAGTTCCCGCCTTCGACTCGGGCGGATACGCGGCACGTGTTGACGGCCTCGATGATATTTGGCACGGCCTGAGAGAGATCTGTTTCAAAATATTATAATTTGCGCAAAAGCAATGCTTTTCCTCGTCCGCGTGCTCGAGCAATAGTTCTGTCATCTCGAGATTGACGTAACTCAACAAAAAAAAAAGTTGACCATAAAATAGAAAAATGTTATTTATTCCAAAACGTATTCTGTTATTTGCGCATTTCATTCAGACAGAAGGCGGATGATCCGAGTCTTATTCGACAAATAAGGCCTCGCGTCGTAACAACATACTATCGACGAAGTAACGTTATAAGATCCCTCTCGTTTTTAACCGCTGACGAATCCACCACGTCGCGCGACTCGGTACAGTCAGAATCTCTCGCGTGGCGTTGTGCAATGCACCAACGTTAGGCAGCCAGTTAAACGTACTTGCCAGAAATTATAAATAACGGAATTTCTTCAGCAGCGGATTATGGAGTAGGTCACGCGCGATATGAAGCGTCATCGACGCTTATGTACCTCGGGAGGTAGTCTGACGCTGCCGAAAAGCAAAATCCGACCGTGCGGAAGCTTTGAAAAGTGCGAACATAGCGAACCGGATTCGCGATGCTGCGTTCTAGGATTCTACCACGGCCCCGTAGTCTCTGTAGACCTTGATGTAGACCGCGATGCGCCGCGGTACTGCGTCTTTGCTTGGCGACCCGCGAGTCGCGCTTGTAAGTGACGCACATCCAGCGTCGCTTCGACCACCGATAAAATCGATGACCCCCTTGAAATCAAACTGCGCCGTTCCCCAAGAAGAAAAAAAAAAGAAGAGAGGCTGCTTCATGCCGCTCTGAACGCGAAGTCGCGTGCACCTAATAAACTCTCGAGGATCGACGGCGCGTGGCGCGTTTCTGAAATAGAAATACATAACGCGTAGAGAGGAGCTCACGCTTGTTACGTGCGGGTCGTAATCAATCTCGTTAACAGGGAACGCGCTTGTGCGTCTTGCAGAGCGGCCGCTATCTATTCTGAAAAATCTATTGCCTTCCGCGGCGAGTTCTGGATCGAATTATCAATTTAGACTAAACGCGCGCTGACTAAGCCGCCTCTCCAGCCGGACAGTAAACAGCCATCGACTTCTCATGTTAATTGGCTTGCCTGATCGGCTTCTCTGATTACAGTGGGCCAAGGAAGCGGCGGAAGCCGAACGTCTGGAGAAGATGTTGAAGATCGAGAACGAGGAAAACGCAGCCGCGAACGATCTCGCGCTGGTGATACAGAATCGTAACAAGGAACGCGCCAATCAGTCGGACAGTTTCTTCGACTCTCTGATCGACAAGTACGCAAAGAAGACCGAAAAACCGAGCAAAAAGAAAGCTACGCCCTCAAAGACTACGGCGAAAACTAAGAAGAAGACGTAAAGATGAATGGCTGTATTTGAGCTGACTGTGTGTCCGCGTTCCGCGTCTTTGAAAGTTTCATCAACCTCTCGTTAATACTAAGCAAATCGCAAAGCACGGACTCACTAGATTTCTATAATGTGAACGGTGTTTCATTTTTTTGTATACGTTCGAAACGTTAACCGAATCAAATGGATTAACCTGCATAATTCAGTATAAATGTCGTCAATTATATATATATATAATATCGCGCGTAACGTAAATTAAACCGCTATAATCGAATTAAACATTTTCTTATGGTAAGTGTGCACAACGGCGTAGAAATATTGTACACTTTATATATATAAAAAAAAAACAAATGTCTTATTTGAATTTTATGATATAATAATATCCTCGAAACCAAGGTGCTCCTGTATAATTATTTTTCGTTTGAGACATGTGAAACAAATATAGATAGAATCTTTTTAATATCTCCTTTTACAATTTCTTTGAAACTCTAGTTTAGCCAAGAACGAAAGATCGAAGATAAACCGTGGTAAGTATAACACCAGTGTGGTTATGTAGCAGTATAGTAGGCATAGATCCGCTGAATTAAAAATGAGAACGCTACCATAATTTAATTGAGTGATGATTCTGACAGTTGGTTTAGCTACACTTGCAAACGACTCTTTTATTCTCACTGTGTAAAGTAATAGCTATTTAATTTTCTTTCTAGCTGTTTAATTTCTCTACAAATAAAAATATAAATAATATATACAAATAAAAATAAATTATATGCTTTCATTTACGAAAGAAAATGTAACTCTCTTGAAATTAATTTAAAAAGTGAACAATTAGATGAATAGTAGAAATGTCAAGATATTTTGCGAGACGAGATATTTTTCAAGGCGTCAATTTTTTTAGAGTTAATTTTATAAAAAATATTTGACAAAAAATTTTTCGATAATAGAAAAGAAGATTGTATATTATTTTGCTTCTAAAACCAATTGTTTTTTTATATTGAAAGCTTCTAATCCAAAAGCTTCTAAATTCATTTATCTTACATGAATGAGCGTGCGAAACTTCATGAGAATCATAAATTTTGGGAAGGCATTTTCTTATTAATAGACTGTTGGATCAAAGCTTCCGTATAGTCGAGAGTCTAGACGATTAATCGGTGCGCCGAATATTGGCGCTACGCCATGTTTGCAATCTTAGAAACAACGTGCTTATAAACAACTCATATTCATCTTCTAGATATTGATATCTCCCTTTAAAATTAACTTTGTTACATTTCGAAAATATCCTGTCATTCCGGTTATTGACTTTATATACATTTCACGTAAGTGATGTTTGATAATGCTTAGCACAAAATATCTCCAAATTAGATTACATAATTTTTGATCTTACCAGAGAATTATTTGGAGCTACGAATTAGTATATAATTGTTATTCTATAAATCTTTAATTAAAATTATACATGTTAGCATTCTTCCATATCGATATTGCTAAGAAAAGGATCAGGTAGATTTCTGTAACTTCCAAAAGATTGCGCTAGAAGTATATTTTCTCATCTCATTTGCGATCTAACTTATCGCTGTACGACAAAATAAAACTTTGAAAATTTCTAAAATTAATTGAGAATAATTTTAGTGTAATATTGGCCACATGTAGTAAATAAAGATTAATAATATTTAATTAGATCATTAAACATTTCACAATATTTTATAGAATTTGAAAAAAGTTTTTAGAGATATTCTGTGATATATCATTATATACATATATAATATCATAGCATCAATATTCAAAAAGTACCTAAGTCGCTATATAAAGTTCAAGCAAAAATGCCGAATGTATAAAAATCCATTAAAAGAAAAATAAAAGTCTTTTATAATATTTTAAACCTAGAGAAATGTGTTTAAATAAAATGTGGCCGTAATTTTTGTCAGTGCGACATAATTATTTATATTATTTTTATTAATTATATAGATTTGGCACGTAGATCCATATTTTGATCTGTCTTATTTAAGATCGTATTCAATGCATTCACAGGATACATAAAATGTTACTAATAGATGTTTGAAAAATGCATCGTCAGTCTTCACACTGCGCGCAAATTCTTCGGTGGTCTAGGTGGCACCGTCATTAGTGCTATGGTCATCGATAAGCACAGGCAATGTGTCAGTCACACCGTTGGTCACACACAGCTCGTGAAGGATGGGACGAAGGGAAGAGGCAGAGAGAAAAGGAAAAAATGTAAAGGAAAAAGGGAAAGAAAGAGGAGCAGACTCCTGCCGAACATCTATTCTCTCTCGCTTGCGCGTTCCTCGTGTTTCGTGCGGCTCAAGCTGGTGATCATGGTGACCACGCGGTGTTATGGTGCTCTTAAATCGGTGTTGGTAGAGATGGTATGTACACTAAGCAAGTGGTCGCCTCGCATGGTCAGTCTCGTGTTACGTCTGGGCTGGCCGGAGCGACAACACGGTGCACATCGGGTGACACAATTCCCAGTCAATACGTCTTCCTTTTTACATATAGGATTTTATGTGCTGGGTGCGCACATTGCCATGACATTTATGGCGATTTTTATCATTTACTTTTAATTCTACGTCGTCTAAAAAAAAAATCTTCATTTATTAGCATTTATTGTTTATCGCGATAAATATCGTATCGATTACCTCGGTAATCAAATTGGAAAATATCCGTTTTAAAAAGTCAGGTTCTTGAAACCTGGCTAAAATGATATTTTTCGCAATAAATTCCTTGTAAACTTATATAAGATGCTAATTAGCAACAGAAATATTAAATTATACATCAATTAAATAATACGAAATTACATATCTAGCTTTTATATTAAATCGAAGATAGAATAGTAATCGGCGCATGTAAAAGCATAAAAGTGAAATGTATAAAACTCACAAAAATCATTATTTTCTCTGATAGTAGAATGTATTGATATTTATTTAGTTCATCGTTTATTATTCATATATGAATTGCTTGCTATAATTATATTTTATGACGCGTGTGATTATTGGAAATATAAATGGAAAATTGCAGCAAAATAAAAAATGGGAAATAACTGAAAAAAAAACATATATATATAAAATATGACTTATCGTATAAGACTTTTATTTATCTCGTTATATTGCCTAATTTTAACAGAAATTGATTGCCACATCTATGTCTCTCGTTGAATTGGAATCAATTGCACCTTCAATCAAACGTCGGTAGCGATTATAAATATTATAATTACTTTTCCAGACCGGTTGTTATAGTTTTTTGACACGTACCGATAAAGCAAACATCTAACGAAACCTGGACTGCTCGGGCAAACGAGCCACCCGTTGTGCACAAGATTGGCGCACACTTTGACGGAATCACGTACCGGCAATTATGGATATGTGGTGCAAACATAGGTAGCAAAGTGTAAACCATTATTATTTTTAGCCAGACATGTAATAGGAGGCCGGAATCGGAGTTTACTAAAGAACGGTAATACAATAGCCGGCGAGTAACCGGGCTCGTATTTTTTCGCCCCATTAAGCAGCAATTATATCGCGACCTGTTGGCGATTGTGGCAGAACGTTCTCGCAGTTGTACGCAACGGCATGAAGCCCGTGCTCGTGCTCTATCGAACAAAACAGATGAATCGTGTTGTGCAAGAGGATAAGCGGTTTGCCGTATTATGAAACAATCTGATAAGCGAGGCATCGAGGCGTTCAAGTTCTCAGGCTGCCACGGAATATTTCATTGTACGTTTATGGATCGGTAAATCTGCCAATAAATTCACTGTCGATGGGGGATGGCGAGACCGAGTGTGAAAATCTAAAACGACACTCGGCAATCCGACATTTCGCGAAACTCTTTCGACCTCGCGTATATATACGCAAGTTATATATGCTCGATCGCTGGCTCGTTAATTTGCGCTTTGAAAAAGCGCGTATTTCGCAAGGATCTGTGGTCGCCGTTATTTAAACGCCAATTGCAAATATATACGAGCGTAAAACGTTGACACGTTGGCCGCGTTCGCGAGTATGCCGAGTATAGATGTAGCACTGCAGAGACACCGACTCGTAAATCATCCGCGTCGCATGCGCGCGTCAAACAGAATCCCCTTTTCACACGTCGTTTGAACCATAGAAATGGGAAACGCATAATCGCAGTCGTGACATTTAAGGCGGCATAAAGTCTGCAACCTATTTCCGCTTCTCGCGCAGGAGGAACGTCTACGATCTACTATCGGGTAGCACCCGAGTACGTCGGCAACACGCGTCTCTCTCTCTCGCTACAACCGCACAGAGAAAGTAGAGGAGGAAGCTGGCGAGCGCGCCCTCGGTCCCTCGCGCTCGCGGAACAATGCTCCTATCTTCACTCGACTCCTCGAGAATCGTCATTAAGATACGTTGATGCACATACGTGATACGCCGAAGGAGGAAGAGGAGGAAGAGGAGTTTTGTGAAAGGCGGAGGAACATCGTCCAAAACATCGGAAACCGATTTGCGCTCTGTCAACATGCGGTTCTATTTCTAATCACTTCTAACTATCGCAACCGTCCGTTCCCCGTCGTGAATCGCATCGAGAGAGGTGCAGCATACGCCGCGAAGATTCACCCCATTGAATCCGAAAAGCAAGCGGAGAAGGCGAGGAGGTGGGTGGAGGGCGAGGAGGCGAGGGGGGTGGGGAGGGGGGAGGGGGGAAGCTGGCGGCCGCGGCGGGGTTGCGCCGGTGTGATAGAGCGAGAGAAGACACTCTGTTGCACAAGGGACGGTGGAGCAAGGGGGAGACCGGTGGTTGTAGCCGAGAGACGGTAGTGGAGAAGGAGGAGATGGAGGAGAAGGAGGAGGAGGATGGTGTGGAGGAGAGCCGCAGGAGGAGGGAGGGGGAGAGCGACATTCCAGAAGGCGGCGGCGGCGGTGGTTCTCGTGGGAAACCAAAGAGAGAGAGAGGAGAAAGATCTCGTCTCGAGGAGAGGTTGCGGGCCTTAAGGCACCGTTCTCATCTCCCCGACGTGTGACAAGATCGTGGAGGCTTCTGCCGAGGTGCAACGCTGCCACGACGACGAGTCACCGAATTTATAAATCCGTTTCGAGGCGAGTGCGATTTCTCGTACTATTCCCGTACTACCCCGAAGCTAAACCGGCGCTTCTCGATTCGCGTGTTCTAAGTAGTGACTTCGAGAGGTCGACGGTCGAAATTAATTAAAAGCTTTCGCGCGCCGCTCCGTGTACCGCTTCAAAGGAGCTCAAATTTGAGTCAGATTAAAATTTAAATTAACGTAAAATGGAAAATCGAGAGGGCAATCGATCTTCACGCATGTGTCAAGTGGAAATGATTTTAATTACGTATAGATTTACAAAAGCTGATTTCGATTATTTTCGCGAGGCAGTTTAGATTAGGACTAGGTGATATTTCATTTCCATGTATCTACATAACGATTTACACGAATTCAAACTTAAACAAATTTGTATCTCCAAGATGATGATTTTTAGTTTAAAATTGGATAAACTTTTTCAAAGTTTACATTTATTAAAATATTTTTGAAAACATTTATTAAAATTTTTATTAAAAAGTTATATTTCTCTAAAATATTTTTTAAAGTAAATTTTTTAAATTTTACTAAAAGAATATGATAGAAAAATCAAAGTAATATATTGTGGAAAAAAAATGTTGAAAGTATCAAATACTTGGTAATACCTGTAAGTATATCAATAATGAGCGAAACAAATAATTAGGCTACAATTTTAAATGTATTCATCAATCTAGTCCACTCAAAATAAAAAAAACAATGATGTTAAAGATTTTTTTAATGAGCGATGACGCAATAAGCTTTCGCACTTGTCTTTGATCTTTTGTTTAGTTTCACGCGAACAATCGCTGCATCATATGCCACGGTTATCATCGCAATAATGCAACTCAGCCTATCCGATTACCGCTGCCAATATCGATAACTCGCGCGGACGCGATAAAGAAAAGAGAAAACCGCCCCTTGAAGAAACGCTTAGCGAAGGCAAATCGGGTAACAATGATCTCGGCTCGTAATCCAATGACGGAAGATTTCTCGCGACGTGGCATAACAAAAATAAGTACGACAATCGATCGGTATCGATTTCATCATGTTTGCTCGATATTATTCAATCAGTGATACTTTTTTGCGATCATCGTCATATTAAAAAACTCTTCGCGGTGCGACGCGATTTAGCATAGGGATAGCCCTGGGATGGGAACCTGCCGCGGGTCCTGTGAATCAGCCCTTAGGGCGAATCCGCACAAGGTCTCGGGCAACTGCTTCCCAGTCAAGAACGAACGAGTCAAGAGGAGATAATGGCACGTTCACGAGGCGTCGAATCATTACGGACAATCAAACTCTATTTGCGTCGCATCGTTTGCGATAAAAGGGTTGTCCTGTAGTCAGGACACGGGGGGCATACAGGCGAGTCTCCTCTTGTTCGCGCGGATTATTCATGTAAAAATGTACGAATTAAAATGAAAAGCACGATATATTAACAAATCCTATTTGATTCTGGTGATAGAAAGATATTTTACGACACTCTCCAATCTCAGTCTTACTCAACCCTTTTAGTGTCGGTGATAATCTCTCGATTTCATCAAGTAGTCATTTCGTTAACGCAAGGTAGTGTGAAATATTGTCAACTAATCATTATCATACTGACGTCAGAGCGATTTCGGATGCGACGTCGCGCATCAGTCGTCTCCGTTTGAATCGCGAGAAATTTCGAAAGATACTTCCGTATCTGTTTTTTATGCGTGAAAGCGAACGGGAGTGTGAGTGAAAGAGAGAGAAAGAGAGCGCGGCTGTTCGCAAACGTGTATACGTTTTCAATTTCTGGTAACAATGTTCTTATCTCGTCGCGACCACTTAACGTGCGACAGGTACGACGAGTCCTCGCCCGTATACGACGTCAATAAAGCGCCTCATTATTATTACCAGTGTCGTAAGAGTCGGCGGCGTCAATTGCGCGCGGCAATTACAACGGCGATAATCGCGTGCGACGTTATCGCCGGCGATGACATGCAAGCACCTGATCTCCCGGCCGCGAGGATATACCGTGACCGACACGCGGAAATCCAACACCGTCGCAATTAGCGGGAACACCGAATCGCGGCGAATACGCGCGCTTCTGCTCGAATGATTTTACCCTGATGAAAGGAACGCGGCGAGAGAGACTTTCGCCACGGCTGCGAATATACCCACAGGGTTTGCGCGAAAATACCACTTATCCCGAAATCAAAGTCTTCGATCGAGACGCTAAGTGATGACGTACAGACGTCCCGAGGAACACCCTGTATAAGGCAGAAGAAGGAGGAGGAGGAGAAGAAGGGCAAGAGAAGAGAAGGGCGAGAGGGAGCAACCCAGGCATGCCGGCCGCGAGATGAGAAGAAAAAGGAGGGAAGAAGGTGGAGAGTTAATTGAATCCGAGCAGCGTATAAGTAGAATGGCCTATTCCTCCTTTGGTTCTCGCTCCTCTTATTCTTCTTTCTTCCCGCGCGTCTCTCCTCCCTCGCCACCATCTCGGCCATCTCCTCCCCCATGGCACCCCGCTCCTCGCGCCGTCCTTCGTAGCTCCTTGTACCCTCTTCGGTCAGGGTACCAAAGAGGATCGGTGGAAGGACGCCAGAAGTTCCGAAGAGAAAGAGAGAAAGAGAGAGAGAGGGAGAAGGAAGCATTCCTTTGTCTCTGCGCGCACGGATCTAGATCATATATAGCATATAATGCGCAGAGGCAAGCATACGGACGCGTGATATGCGTGTGCACATTCGAGCCGCATCGACGGGGCACACGTGAAGCAACGCACGGACGAATGGACGGTGCACGTGCGCTTTCAAAGGGTCCTGCCGCGATATTCCCTCCGGCCATCCCGAGGAGGTTCTTGTCTCGGACGATATACTCGGTATGAGTTACGTCCGCGTTAATTCGATTTGCCTCGCGCACGTTATACCCACGGGTACAATTATCATTTGAGGAGTTGAGGAGCCGAGAGGCCTCCTCTTCGCGGTACGATATGGATCTTACGGAACCTCCGGCGGGAAAAGAGAGAGTCTGGCCGCTTAAAAAATTCGTACGGCAAAGTAGTACAGAGTCGCGAGTCCTTAAATAACGTCCAAAGGTTTTGTGGCCTTAGGCGCAAAAATCAATACTTTTTTTTTCTCGCGAATTCTCACATCGATATAGACGGACGAACCGGAGATTTCGTACCACGCTGACTTTTGTCGATGATATTACACGTGCCTCCCGCCGCCGCGCCGCCACGGCTGCTCGTTGGCACCCCTCGCATACGAGCCGGGTGTATTTGCGTACCCCGAAATAGCTCTGGGCTTCCCTGAGACGGCGGGAGAGAACGGCGTGGAGGAGAGCGACGAAGACGAAGAGGAGAACGGACGGTGTATACCGCAAAACCAGTTCGTTGGTGAGTAAACAAAAAACGAGAAGGGGCCAACGCCGCGGCGCGGCCTCGTTGTCCGTTGCGAAGGGGGAGAGAATCGCTGCTTTATTGCTAATTCGAAGACATTCGCCCGGCAGAAATGAAACTTTATAGTCCGCCCGCAGGCCAGGAGGGACCTCACGTCGCCGGGACCCACGTACGCGAGGATTGACCCACGTGGGGATTAGCTACGTTTCTAGTTCGGCATAGTCTAAGAATAAAAGAAAAATGAACACGCTAATGAACCTTTGAGATGCATCATAAGATTGTTTGCGTCAAAATATTGCTGGTGGGCGTTTGAAACAAGAAATAATACCAAAGTTTGCGAGCCAATATAATTGGCTTGATGCTAAATATTTCTATCGCTTCTCATATCAATTATCAAAACTTTCTTAAATTTATGCACTTTTAAAAACATGAAATTTTTTTTTTGACATCGTCTCACTAATTCGTTTTATAATTTGAGATATAAAATTATTTATAATTCAACGTAAAAACATGTTGTATAAGCCTAATGCTCGACGTGTTAAAGAATCGATGCTAAAAGAAGCTACGGTGCGATATCGACGAGACGACGCAAGTCGCGGCGGGTGGCTTACGTCGTGAGAATCTTCGGACTTCCCGGAGCGTCGAAGCTTGTTACATCTCATTACGTCCAATGAGTACATAAGAATGCGTGATGCACATTGTAATAACCGTTTGCACGAACATCGCCGTAAATTGCAATACATTTGATTATTAACTTTCAGTCATTCTCGTGTCACATACTAGATTCGTATATTTGGTATATCAATATCGCTAAGAGAACGGAGTTTTCTTTCACCTTTGAAGCTAGACAATGACATGCGTGATTGTGTTTAGAAGATAAAAAGACGGAGCGCACCTTCACACGACAGCTGTGTAAAGCGTCGTGATTGCGCATTGCTAATGCAGGTAGGTGCCAACGTGGAAAGGGAGAGAGAGAAGAACAGGAGAGGAATGCCCGTCAAGGTAGCGGGAGATGCGCGTCAGGGGCCCGTCCTCCCCCTAATTGACAAATTGGAATCTTATTAGAAGCTCGTGATGCCGGTAGAACTGAGACGGGAGGGGCTCACGGGCTACGCCGACGGGCTGCGAGAAAAGGAAGGTGAGAAGAAACAGAGAGTAGGAGAGGGTGCCCGGCGGTGGACGCGCTGTGAAAGACGAGGAGAATGAGAGGCATAATGCGTGGACGGCACGATACTAACAGGTTGTACGGCCCACGGTGGAACGAAGAGAAGTACCTTATGCTCGGCCTGCCGGCCGGCAGGCGAATGCCACCCAGGAAGCGTTCGCGCGTGCGCGATCTGTGTGGCCTCGGCACAATCCGACCACGGGGCCCAACCGAGGACGGTCGAGGTGGAGCGAAGACACCCGAAGCCGACGTGTGCTGGCCCACCCGGTAGAGCGCGCGCGTGCCGCGTCCTGTGTGGTCCTCAGGGCTCTCACTCTCTTCCCGTCCCTACCCCCTTGCTCCATTCCGCTCGTCCCTTCTGTTCACTACTCTTCTTGATGCTCGCTCCCTGAGACGGCTACGTGCGTGCCACTCTTTCTCTCTCTTTCTCTCGCTTGTTCTTCGCCTTCTCTCTTCAGCTCGTTGCCTTCACCGTACGCGCCGTCTCTTAGCTCGGCCCGGGCTGCGAAGATGAGGTGGTTCCGAAGAAGAGAAGAGCGGGAGACGCTAACAGTGGCGCGAGTATTGAGGGACAGTGGAGAACATTGCGACAACTACCACGAAAATTATTATGATCAGTAGATGTGTACACACATTGAACTGAACTAAATGTCTTTTATAACGAATCATGATAAACATAAATTGGTACAGACGTAAACTTACAGAACGTGATCGGTATATTTTAATCGAGAGCTAAAAGATCAACGATGAAAGACAGAAGTTTATAAGGCTATAGATAAAGCTGATAGTAGTTGAAGGAAATACAGGCAACAGAAAGGCACTTAGATCTAGAGATCTCATGTTATTTCGCCTTCTCTCCGGTTACTCGTCGTGAATTATCGCAATCAGCCGATAACGTCTACGACAAGGCTTCCTGAGATCGCGTCGACACGAGGGCTACTTAGAATTCCATCTACGTCAGTGGTTGAAGAAGCGAGATGAGGTAGTGAGCCCGCTTGACTCGTTCCACCTCTCCTTTCCCGCTTCTCGGTTTCCTTCGCACGGCTTGACTCGACCACGTGCTAACTTACGAGCTACGATCGCTGTGTGTACCCTTCCACGTTTTCTTCTCTCTCCATTCCTCGTTCCACCCAGCTTTCTTTCTCTTCCTCCTTCTCTTTCTCCCGCCCGTCCTTCTATCGGAGCCCCTCGTTCTAACGTTGCCCTCACGTCGTATCGTTTTTTCGCTCTCTATGAGACAGAAGGAGAGAAAGAGCGAGAAAAAGAGAGACCACTCTAGATTATTAATCCACCAGCGAGAGAGGATCCGTGACGTTCGCGAAGAAAATTATGGGCTGAGAGCACGGTCAAGGTGCTGCTGCGTTAACAAGCGTCAGCACGGAACACCGAGGGATCAGGAATAGCGGCTTCGAAGATGCAAGATCGTGTTTCCTTCCAGAATCAGGCTTTGGAATCACCACGATACCGGATGTCAAAATTGATATCCGGCGACAATTCGCTCCTCACGAATTCTTCGCGAACGATCAACAGGTCCCTCCATGATTTTGCCATTCTTGCGGCAAAATGGCCTGTCTCGCCGTCCCATGATGTAAATTGTAAAGTTATAACGAACAACATTGTAAAGCTATAGCTATCAAGTTAGAGTCTCATATCCGAAAAAAACGTGCGTGTAAAAAGCGCTGCGCGCCGCTTCACGTTATAATGCACTGTGAAGATTCAATTATTGGACGAGAGCTATCATCCACGGAGGATACAGATTCCCCTCTTGAATCGATCGTCGGCGAATGTATGCCAGACAGACGGTTTATGCAAAAACTTGACGCGCGTTTTTCAGTGAAAAAGTAAACGAGGGAGGTGCCTGACACGATTCGAGCTGATGAAAGCGGGGCAATAATTGGCTAGAACAATAGACGATATTTTCACGTGTGAAATATAAATGATATTTTACATTTCGCGGCTCGTATACGAACGCAGAAAGCAAAAGAGACAAAGAGATGGAAAGAGAAGGAAAATGATAGCGCGCTGGTCAAAGGCGGCACGAAAAGATGAGAGAGAAGAAGAGGAGAGAAAAAGAGAGGAAGATAGAAAAGAAGGGAGAGAAAGAGAGAGCGCGAGGGAGATCGGCACGGTTCAAAGAGCCGACAGTGGTTAAAGAGCCTTCTTCCTCTCTCCGTCTTGACACGCACAAGTACAAGACGCAACGTTTCGAGCTGACCAGAAGAGAGGGAGACCAGTGTTCTCGCTTTTTTCTATTGCTTCTCTCCTTTCCCGTTCTCTCTCTTTCTCTCTTCCTCTCTCCCGTCTTCCCTCTCACATCGGCGCAGCAAATTTATTTCACGTTCCTGCCTTTTCTGGACCTTTCACAATATTTGGCCACGCTGCGGCATCCAGTACCGGCGGGCACCGGTCACTAGAAGATACGGCTTTGAGCCATCCGTGATGGATGGTTCGCTCTCAGGCTGCCACGAACTGCCTCTACTCTCTCCCTCATTCCTCCTCGGCTTCCTCCTCTATCTAGAGGATATGCTAGACGACGGCGAAACTCAGGGCCGCTCGGCTTTAAGAGACGTGCGCGCACCTAAAATCGAAGTTGCGTACGTCTTTCTCACAGGACTTACGCGAAACACATGTAAATCGCGCGGATTGGGGAGGTGTACATGTGTTTCTTTTCAAACGATTTCTTTTACTTTCGAAGAATCTTCTACGATTATCAAAATTGTAGACGCATCGTTCGGCGTTCTCACATAGCCTGACAATTGACGTTACCGAATGCCGAGATCAAAACGGACTCCGCGAACACCGCTGAAAGTATTGTCCAGAAGCGCCGGAGTATTGTCCAATGAGCCGTCCCTGGGTTGGCGGACCCTTCCTGCCGCGGGACCGTTCTCCACCGAGTTCGTGCAGGTATATAAATTCTGGTGCTATTATTGGGGTTTGCGCCTTCTCACAAGGCCCTCTGGACCCCGCGGCGGCCCCTTTGAGCTACTCTTTCCGCCTCTCTCGCCCTCGGCGTCCTCTCGCTCCTGCTTATCGTTGTTGACCCCCCTCAGCATCCCCGCTCATCCTCCTCCTCCTCCTCCTCCTCCTTCTTCTTCTTCTTCTCCTCCGCCACCTCTTCCTCCTCCTCTTCCTCCTCCTCGTTCGCCGCCGCTCCGTTCTCTCCTCCCGGAGATGCCACACCGCCCTTGTCCTGTTTGTTTTTCCTCGCGTCGTCTTCCGTTTGCTAAACGCACCTTAAATTACGCGGCCGATGATAAATATTTGAGCCGTCCATTACACGAAAGGCCCACTCGGACCGTCGTTCGGCCGGTGTTACCTCCGCTTGCTCGACATTAGGTTCCTCCAGGATATCGTGTTACCTCGAAAAAGAGACAGCTGAGCTCATACGTTCGCGACGCATCATGGACCCCGCTTGTCTTGCCGACAGAAATTTGCAGGCTGAAGAAAAACTTTCATTGCCTGCATCGGCATTTTCCGACTCAACAAATGAGGATAGCGAGAAGTTAATTATGAAAAGATTAAAATATCTTAAGTTTAGACAAATCATTGATACAAAATATGGTAATATTATTTAATGAACTTTTTATTTATCCATTTTTGGATTAATTCAGACTAAATTCACTCTTTCTTAGATGGGACGTCAAGGAAATTCACCGTCCGATTTTGCAATTTTGAATTTAATTAAAAATGTAAGTGCGGAATGTTTTTCACTATACGAGATAATATATCACAGTTATTAATTAAGACGTCAAGTATCCATTATCCGTAAGAATCCGATAAGAATCGTACGTAATCAAGAGATTGTTAGATATAATAGATATCATTTTGACGTGATAAAACCGATCGATAGCACGCTATATTTTCGTTGGCCTCATAACTCAGCCGGAGTCGAGTGTCACGAGGAGAGTGTCTAACGCGACAGAAGGAATCTTAATCGTGTATGTGTTCCGCGCGCACAGGACCACCGACAATATTCTCTCCTCCTTTATATTTTCTCACGATGCAACGATCTTACATGGCACGGCAACGCCGCGCCGTTACTTGCACCTCGATAGCAGAATTTTATTTCCAATCCCCCCGCGCGCGCAGCACACATACACGCGTGCACATACCGCAGCTGGCCACGAAAGTCAAAGTGCCTCGTAACAGGATTATGAAATGTTCCGGAGTAGCGTTCCACGGATGTTTACAGCCCGCGAATACTCGTTACCTTTTATTGCCGGCAAGTTTTCAGCGATTTCTGGCATTGGCTCCGTTAACGAGCGACATTTTATACTTTCATTGGGCCGTAATTCTCCCCCTTTCCGCGTAGGGCGATGCATACGGCTCGTAATTCGGCCATTGTGTTTCCGGACGCGCCAAGATGAGGAAAATTCACGAAAAATCGAGTTTGCGATACTAATATCGAAATCCGGCGAAAATTGGAATCGAAAATTTGAATTAGTTTTCGACGAACATCATGAGTTTATCTCTGCTAATCATTATCTCATTGTTTTTAAGAAATTTTCAATTTTATTTAAAACTTTTCTTTTAGAGTTTTAACATAAATATTCGATATAACAATTTTTCTATAATACAGAAAAAAACTCGATGTTTCATGAATATCCAAAAACAAAAAATCTTATCATTTTTACTTATATCTTTTCTTATTTACCTCTTATGTAACTCTTAAAAAATTAAATATTGAAATTGAATTTTATTTTACGAAAGATTTTTCTTATTCGTAAATACTAAATATGATCACGTTAGAAATAATTATAGCGCGTTTGATGTAATATCTGCGTTAACAAGTGCTGACAAGTATAATTTAATTGAAGTAGTCGAATCACAACTTGTACAGTTATTAGACCACAGTTAGAGAAATGAATATTTTTCTTTTTTTTTATTTAAGAGTGATAACTCTTATGAATCAAACGCGCAAATTATATTAAACAAAATTTATGTTATGCATCGATTTAATTTCTTGTTTTATTCCTTTCTGTAAAATCCAACGAGCGAATACGCGAAGCGTTTATACGATTAGTGTCAAGAATTAGGAAATATTATTTCCCAGACGAACGAAGAGCTTTGCTTTTCAACGCGATTGTAGCTATTGCCAGAATGCCACGGGCACGTTTCAGCACGACGTTGTGTAAATGCGAACGGGGGACCAGCGATCGTCTGTGTATTCGGGAAAGATGTTTATTATCAGTAAACTGAACTCTTTACCGTATCCCCCTTCTCTGCTTGTTCTCCACCCTCCGTGAGGTAGACTTAGACTTTCATATCAGTTGCCGTGTAGCCGTGCGCCCGGCCTCGTATATTTTACTCGCGCGATACACTCCGCCGCGCTTATAGCGCCGATCAACGGTATTTGGCTCGTATAATCGGTCCTCCGACGTGCAAATATCAATTGCATTTCTCGCGGCCAGATTGAACGGTGACGATGATCAATGATCGTGCAATCTCTCGCACATCTGTAATCGGAGCGACTCGTTCGCGGATTTTTCTCACGATATCTCGTGAGAGGCGCCAAAGTGCTCGAAGAGATAATAAACGGCTCACGCCAATCCGCACGTGTACTTATCAATAACGTAAACAAGAAAACAATAACATTCTGGTAAATAATAGTTACTAATTATTATTCGCATACATCGATATCATATAATCTACGCGTAATACAATAATAATTGCTGAAAGTCAAAATTTAAATGCCAGCTTTGAAGTCTTTTCGTAAAAATCTCGGAAAATGTGAAAAGAAATTGCGAATCTACGTCGAAATGAACTGCGAGTATTAATGGTAGAAAAAGAAATGGGTAGAATCAAGTGAGCGAAAAGAAAGAAACTAAAGAAGAAGAAGAAGAAGAAAACGAAGACCGGAGTCCTACAGCGCTCCAAGTATCCGTCAAGGTCACTCTCGCAAGCCTCCCACGCCTCGCGTATTACTTTTATCACAGGGGTATCGATTCATCCCTCCGGGGTAGAAAATCATTGAGAATCTTTGCGATGAGTCCTCCACGTAGCATAAGAATGGAAGATTTTACACAGCGGATGGCCGAGCTAAAAGAGAAAGCGCAATAGGCGGAAAGAAAGCGACGCACTCCGATAAAAAGGAGGATGAAGTAATGAGATAAGACAGCACGACGAAGAAGAAGTGTAGTCCAATCGGTGTTAGAGGAGTAGACGAAAAACGTCGAAGAGAGAAAGATAATCAAAGAAGAAGAGATGGACGAATGGTGAATAATGAAGAAACAGAGAGAGCAGAGAGAAAGAGAAGAAGAGTAGAAGGGAATGAAAGACTAATCGCGTTTAGCCGAAGAAGAAAACTGGAAGATTATCCTCTTTCTCTTTCTTTCTCTAATTCTCTATCTTTTTTCTCTTCTTCTTTGTCGCACTTTCTAACTCTTTCTTTCTCTCTCTCTCTCTTTTTCTTTCTCCCTCCCGTCACGTGCACCTGTCTTCGTTTACCTGGTGAACGCCCCGCCCCGGCCAATAGAGGTACAGCGGGCCTCGTGACGTCAGTCACGCGTACCAGGAGGCCCTAGGTGGAGGGGCGAGATCATCCACCACCACCTTTGGAGGCCACGAAAGCCTCACGGGGACCAGCAGCTAGCAGCAGCCAGCGGCGGTGGTCTCGCCGGCCGTTTGCCGCGGGGTGGGGGCAGGAAGAGGGGTACTCCTGGACCTGGTCAGGCCAAAGAAACAACGCAGGAGTACCCACCGAAACCCATCCTGCATTTCCCACCACCGGCTCGTCCGGAAAACGTGCGCTAGCTTCCGGACGTCGTTCGTCCGAGTTCAGTCAAGTGAGTCGACTCGCACGGTACCTCCTCTCCGACGAAAACGATTGCAAAGGGTTCCACTTCGGAAAGGCGGGAGCGTTGGCGCGTGCCAACGAGAATTTAAAGGGCCCAGTATCGGTAGGCAGAACATCGATTAGTCGAGGAAATCCGGCTTAGAATAATTCTCCGATTGAGTCCGACGACACCTAGGATGCAGAAAATCCTTTTTCGTAGATCTTTCGATCTGGTACCACGATTTGATAATATCCCGCTGTGACCGTATGTCTATTTGAGCTCGTTTCGGTGTCCACAAAAGAGAAAAAAAAGGATTTTTCTTTCTTCGGGAGCAACCTCGTGTAAATTCGCCGATCGATCGATCGCTTGTGTTCCGCTCAGGTTCTCCCGGTGAACCATCATTGGTTTTGGTCGGTCGCGCGCGGAGTTTACTCAACGCAACGACGGGGATCACATCGGTGGTAAGAGTGCGTGTACGGGGGGGTGTGTGATGCCCTGGTTATGGTTAAACGTGAGTGAGGTCAGTGGCAAGAGGCGGAAAAGAAGAGTCGGTAGCAGAACGTCAAGCGGATTGTCACCCTCATCATCGTCGCTGCCGCTGTCGTTGTTGCCGTCGTCGTCGTCGTCGCCGTCGTCGTCGTCGTCGCCGTCGTCGTCGTCGTCGTCGTCGTCGCCGTCGTCGTCGTCGTCGTCGTCGTCGTCGTCGTCGTCGTCGTCGTCGTCGTCGTCGTTGTCATCGTCGTCGTTCTACCAGCCGTTCTGGAGACGACGAGAGCAGTGACCGCGCAAGGTCGACCTCGAGGCAGAGGCACGCGATTATGGTGCACCATTATCATCGTCGCCGCGGCCTCCAGGCGACCCACCACTGTGCCATTGGGAGTCGCGTAGGCACATGCGTCTCGCTCTTCCAGGTTCTTCTGTTGATTCTCAGCCTCGGGCTGCCTGTGCTCGATAACGGTGGCCTTGCCCTAGCGTGCGGACCCGGTAGAGGTGCCGGCCGACGGCCGAATCTGAGGAAGCTTACTCCTCTGGTCTTCAAACAGCATGTGCCAAATGTCAGCGAGAACACCTTACCGGCGAGCGGACTCAGCGAGGGACGGGTGTCTAGATATGACCCCAGGTTTCGAGACCTGGTACCCAATTATAACACGGACATCATCTTTAAGGACGAGGAAGGCACCGGCGCCGATCGTCTCATGACACAGGTGAACGCGCGCACTTCTTTTCAGAAATAAACAAAGGTGCAAATAAATGAAGGGTGAAATATTACCTAAAAGAATAAAAAAGTGCGAAAAATTCTTACTGTTTCATTCCCGTAAATCATTTTTCATGTAAATTATTTTTTCCGACTATAAAAAATTATATGAATTTAAAATTATAATGGTTTTTAGCGTAAATTTGTGGATTAAGATAAATCCGCAATTAGGTGAATTAGAGTTAAGTCATATATAACGATTATTAAAAAATAAATGTATCCCTTCATTTACTTGCATCTGTAATTCTCTAATACGCGCCAGATAGCTTTAAGACATATTTATTTTAAAATGCCAATATTTATAAGTATCAGCATAATAACTGCAAATGAAATCGAAATATTATCATGAAGATGGGCGTTGATAATTCTAAATTATAAAAATCGATATTAATAGTACATTATTTGTGGCGGGTGTAATGTCGTCGGTGATAAAATGCAGTTCTGCTTCAAGTTGTGTCAAAGACGGCCGTCCTTGAAGCAGCCCGACTCGCCGGTGAATCATCCTACGAAACGACACCGTATTTACGGGGGATATCAGACGACCAATCGATCGGTTGATCATGGCCGCGTTTGGTCTCATATTAATTAAAGCGACAATCGGACGCGACGTTATCGAGATCGGCAATTTCTCGCTTCCTCATCGATTTGCCTGGGTGCAAAGCGGCGAAGCATGATAATTAGAAATCCCGGAAAAAAATACACTCGAAGACCTTTACATTAAATTTCGGTAATAACAGTGGTTGTGCAAATTTTACTAAGAGTTTGTATCGTTTTTTAAAATAAGAATAAGAGGGAAAAATATCGGTTATTTTTACATTCTATAATATACGTGATTTAATCCTTTAAAGACGCGTATACCTATAGCTTCGGTAATCTCGCAAATGGTCTGTATAACAATTAATACATTTGTCAAGACAGTACCTAATTTCCTTCAGTAATTTCCAATATATCGATCGACTCTGTCTCTTCCACGGACGACGCGGGCAGTAACGTGTGTTATTACTTTAATGCGTGTCACTCTGTACTCTGGTCCGTATGACAAACTGGCTACTGTACGTCGTTAAAACGTCGGCAGGTGATTCACGCGAAATGCTAGCCGGCGTGATAAGCGACTCGATCATGTTCGATCATGCTCCCTTCATGCGGATAGTTTATGTATTATACGATACTATTACGTTGCATGATTCTTCCTCGCTGTCAATTTCGACGTAATCGTATTTCTTCAGAGAGAGATCAGAGGATGTGTTTTCCTTTAGGAATTTATATTTTATATATAATAGGGACGAAATGGTATAGAGAACGTCAGATTAATGACGATTAGTTAGATGATCTTTGTGAACGATCTTTCTCATGTAAATTTGTCACTTGAGACTTAAAAATCATCCGCGGCGCTGTGGGAACCGAATGCGAGAAGAGGACATCCGATCGCTCGCCCGTCATCACCTTTAAAAAGCGAAGACTATTCGAGGTTTATTTCTCTTCCATGGAGGCTCCATTAGTGCTTTATTCATGCATTTTTTATCGGTGTTTGCCTTCCACTTGGCGCCCCCGCGAAGCGTGAAACGATTCTCCTAACTCCCGCTCCGTTGTATTCCAATTTGTAAGTCGACATCGCCGCGTCACACAAAAGGCAGCCTCGGCGCCGCGGACAGTGGTGCTTAAGCGGACAAAACCTGAATTCTTAGAAGCTTATCCAGAAAAATATCTAAATATACAGATGTAATCTTAAATTGCTGGCTAATATGGGGAATCACCATGAGAACGTGGCAGAGGCTTTCTAGATCAAAGCAAATTGCGACAAAATGTCTTTCATGCGTTGAAAGATATTTTATTCAAACACATTAATACTCTTTAATATTTACTTTTAATTTAATTTATTTAATATTAATTTTTATTTATTTTTAATTTAATGCTCAAAAATCCTGCTAGGCTACGCAATAATCATACTGTACTATCCAGAATATCAGATTTAAAACCCAAAGCTCAAAAACACTTTTTACCTATCTAATTTCTTTTGATCTTTTCTGATAACTTGACTTCCTTTAAAATATTATTTACAAATAGCGCCAAATGTCAAAAATGAGTGAAATGGCGAGTACCACTCTACGGGTGAAAAACGAAGTAGTTGAATACGAAGTAGTCAATTTCTTAAAACTGTTAAAAGCATTCTTAAAATATTCTTGAACTATCTCTCAACTTAATGTTTGGGCTTTTTGATTAAGTATCGTGCAGATGTGAGAAAATCGTGAGAACTTTCCGGATGACTCAATATTTTTGCTATGCGAAATATATCTATTATTATTCCTGTATGATATTATAATATTTATAATCCGCTGTGTTCGATTCTCGAAGGAATCAAAGATGCAAGAAAAATATATGAAGTAAAAAATATAATCTCTAGGAGGCGATGAACAAGGAAACATTTTTGAGTTTTTAGGCACATTAGGAACACAATTTATTCATTATAAATCCTCATATCATTCCGTTATGTTGTATTTTGTTGTGCAATATAACGAATAAAAGGAAATGATAAAAAATATATACTAGATATTGATTGGTACTGAAGTTTGGTACTGATATTAATTGTCTTAATATATAAAAAGTTTCGTATATCAATATATCATATTTAATGAAAAATAATTGAAACCATTGTGAGACCGTAAAATTTCTCTTTAGCTGGACCCCGACTAAGCAGAAAACGTGTGCGAATTTTCTTCAATAAGTTTAAATAGCGTCGCGCAGGGATACATTTTTGTCAATATATTAAAGGAAAAAAGCTCATTACGCCCTGTTCGTTAATGTTCGTTCTTATTATTTACCAGCTTGGTCGGGGGGTTCAGCTTTAGGCACCACTGCGTGCCGCGCAGCGCCGGACCGGTTGTTGCTTTGTGTAAACTAACAGCCGAGGTGGAAATACGAAGAGTAGACTTTCCTGGCCTCGTGTTTACCCGAATTTCGCAAAGAAGGGCCGCCTTTAGACCGGCATGCCGCTAAAAGAACAGAGAACCGGCATCAAATCTATCACCGTCGCAGTATTTTCACTCGTTCAAACATTACCACAAGATAACTACCGCCGTCACCGTCACTTATCTTTTTTTTCTGTCAGATACATGCTGTGCTTTTGAAGCACACCACAGGGTTACAACAAACTTGGGACACTTTATTTTATTTCGAAAAGTCGATCTTTTGTGTCGATATTTCTTGGCACAAAAAGCCGATATAATCGGTTTTCAAACAGTTAATAGGGATTGACCGAAAATCCGGTTCTTAGACACTTAAAAGTTCGAAAGTCACAAAACAAAAACTGTTGGATATAAGAAATTGGTCCAATGGAATGATCTATCTTTTTATAAAAATCCATAAATATTGTTAACACTTTCTATTTTTAAAATATTTTTTGTCCAAAAAAATTTTTATCGCAAAACGGCGATAAATTTTTACAAGGAAAATTGATGAATATTATACTATAATTCGCACAAAATTCGTGCAACGATTATACTTATCCAATGCTTTAACAATGTTTAATCTGATATGTTTTCGGACATGTCCGAGCATCGATGTCTCCCAAACTGAGCCGCGATCCGTCGGATTCGTATGTGTGCTCGTTAACTGCATGTTTCGTGTGTATAAATCTCGATCTCTATATGGAAATACATTTTTCCGCAATGAACATATAAAAAGATGACAGTTCAATGATATCGGGAGAGACTATAGACATTTTTTACTTATTCGTAAATAATGACGATTGCACGTCGAAACGCTAATGAAACATATGTGAAATATAATATTTGCTTTCGCAAAATAAAGTTATTCGCTACGGAGATTAATGTATAAACGGAGATTTTTCTTACTTCTTACCACCTCGGTTAAACTAATTTTTATAAGCACTTGTATAAACAGTGAGATTTATATAGACTCTAACACGGTAAATTTATAATGATAAATTTTCAGCAGTGACAAGTGCTCTGACTAGAATCATTGGTCTTGCTTGAAAATGTCAAATACGCCGCATAATTGCAATAATCGCAACCCAGCAATTAACAGAAAAGACAGTAATAAATTTGTATCTTATGTCTAATACTATAGATATAGTCGCGTTATCTTGAGCTTTCGTTTGCGAAAGTTGTAAGTTGGGTGACGTTATTGCGTAAGTTGTGCGACGTTATTGCGAGTCTAGAGCCTGTATATCTCTGGTACTCTAAAGTACTCATAGATAAATCGATACTTGAAAAAAAAATTTGACATATTCGATTCGTTCCGGATGATCCTGAAATTAACGTCGTTTCAAGTGTAGTGGATCGCGGGACTGAAATTTGCGTTAAACGACAGTAAGAGGTGTGCGCAAGAAACCGCGGCGAGGATAGCCGGACTCGAGCCGGCGAATAACAAATCGTCGGTAACGACTCGTCCTCCGGTCCGTTCGTCTGTCCGTCCACTTCGTCCTGCCGCTGCTCATCCTCGCGATCGCGCGCGGCGACTAGCAGCGCCGGTCGCGCGGAATAAATAGGGAGAAAAAGCGCGTACCGCGCGCCGGCTCTAAGTGATTGTGGGTAGTTTTATGGCGGCCATAACCGGTGTTTGGTTTAGCGCGTTAAAGCTCCCCCAATTACGGCAAATAAACCTAATAGCCGCGCTTCTCGTTCCTCATCCTGCTGTCCTTCTCCGTTCCTCCGCCTAACCGTTTGCTCTCCACACGAGGCTCTCCCCTCCCCTCCCCCTCGATTTCGTCAGATCGACCTCCTTTTCCTTCGTGCCTCTTTTTCTCTTTTCGATCTTTTTCCCTCTGCACCGTTTCATGTAATGTTTATAACGACTCGTGAATGCGATACGGATTTATCAATTGCAGAGCGACAAAGTTAAAGATGAGCTAACTTTGATAAGAGATATCGCACTTGTCAAAAGCAATTGTTGGTCTTGCGAGCGATTTTCATTCCATGGAAATTGCGTAGGAAACTAAAGCACACGCGATAAGATCGAATATTAAATTGCACCCGTTTGCGACACCCCATATAATCCCCGATTCAGAATAGTCGCGAATGACCACGGTGAGATCGAGACGGTCGCAATAAGTGCCCGTAGGGCATATAAAGTACGTCCCGAGCCGCTTGCAGTGACTTGCAACCGGTGTCCAATGACGGTCGATGATCAACCGGGTAATCCGATAAGCGCACGTGGCGGCACGTGATACGCTCCGAATGCTCACGAAGCTCGCAGGATCGGATTCGCGAACTGCGCGATTACAACTTGCCTCGATCGCCCAGCGCATTTACCGATTCCGTGTCGCGAGAGATCTTTCGCGCTCTGATACCGTATTCACGGAAACTACAGGCAATTCTGAACGACGTTGAAAGGCTAATACGTACGCTGACAAATGTTTTCTCTATTTTTAGTCCGCTTCCACTAATGTAGATTAATTTTAATTTCACTTTAATTTTTGATTGTTTTTTCTAGTTTAGAAGAAAATATGTGAGTTAAGAAATGTGAGTTAAACTGAAATTAAAATTAATCTATATTATAGTAGAGATGGATGTAACTGGGTATTTTGTGAGAATTTGATTTTGGAATCACACCATTTATGCATTCTCGAGCAAATCTGTTTCGAGTCGAAAGACATTTCAACAATAGGTGGGACTACTTTGGGTTTTGCGTTCGCATACCTTTTCTACCCCTTGATTTGAAAACCAACCGCGAGTCATAGTAATCAATCGACTAACGCGATAATCGGCGTTGTTGGAAGGCGATAAATAGACCGCTTTGCTTTCCCAAGTACGAGTTGCTTATCCTATACGAAAGTATAAGTCGGAAAAAAAGAGCGCTGATTACAGAGCTCTCGCGCGATCAACCTACACGCGCGCGCGCGAGTTCGAATAATAATTCACTCGCGCCAACGAAAAAATGGTGCCCGGGAAAATTAAGCATTCATCATATCGATACCGGTTAAATATCCCGCGGCCCCCGCAAAAATTTACGACGCGCGTTCACTGTAAATGATCGCACGTCCTGAGAATTTATTTATTAGCCGAGCCAACGAATAGGCGTCTATTTGCTGGCGGACAATAGCAACGATTTACGCGCAGCTGGCTTCGTTGTCGCAATATGTTTCACAGTTTCAACCTATTGGCAATGCAACTTTTCAATACGTATATATGTATTATATGTATACACAATATATAGCTCCTTAAAATTTTACTAACACTGTTGTATAATTTTATTAAATTTTATTGTCTTAAATAATAAGCAGTATAATAACTGGAGCATCTTTCTCTCTCTCTCTCTCTCTCTCTCTCTCTCTTTATCTATTAAATTTATTTATTAAATTATATTCGTGATCGATAAACATAAATACGGTCAAACTTTCGCAACCGCGGTACGCAATCGTGGTACATCCTCTCCGTGTCCGATGTTACTTATTGCCGGCTGTCCGTGACGGGTTTTACTAATGTGAGCACAGGATTAGCGCTGCCTTAACGTTCCTTTCGAGGGGGCTACCCGGCCTCTCGCGCGCCGTTATCTTCGCACAGGCATAACCTCGTAAATCCACGAGCATTTGTTTCCCGCGCGTCCAGACGTCGAGGTTACCTCCGTTAACCCCGATGCGATCGTTCATATCTTTACAGCGACAAATCGCTCTCCCTCCTCTCGATTTCCTTACGTTCCTCTCCTCATCTTTTTGATCCAGTCAACGACGTGAAACGACCGAGACGTTTTGAAACGGGTTATCATGTTTTCCAAAATCTTTTCGATCAGCCACTAATTCTTTTTCGCGGATCATTGCTTTTTCTTTGTCCGCGTCATTTTTTTTGAATGACTTCTAGGAGGATACATGATGACGTTGCTTTTCCATTGATTAAAATTGACGTGATGGCAAAGAATATGATTCAGAAGAACGTCGAGTTATACCGTCGTCTCTTTAAAGCCGACGAATCCTAATTTAAATCCTACCGACGTTTCAAAACAATTTTATATCGTGTATAGAACCAGTTATACAGATCTGCCTGCCTGCGAAGATGCAACCTTTTACAGAAACAGCGTACTCCGGTGTTTCTATTTCACTCAACTATCATCATCATCATTATTATCGCCTTGCTGTTCTAATAGAACTCATCGGGCTTCATCTGTCACGATGCAGCATATACAATGTTCAGGGCGGAACGCGTTAACAGAATGTGTCATCAGGCTTCGCCTACGCTTCAGAATATCCTTCCGCGCGCTATTTGCGAGAGAGGACTCTAACTAGATTCCAACTAGATTTAATTCTGACAAATGATACTGGACATCGTTAGAACAGATTCAACAAGAAGATAAGCTTAGGTTTAAGATAATTAGATTTTTATTATGACGTCGCCGATCAAATCCCTCTTAATGAACTTTAACGATGATGAAAGTGTCGATGGGAGTGATTTTTTTCATCTGTAGGATTTTTTGCAAACTTCTCTGTGAATGATGCTTAAGTTGCAAACCGCAGACCGAGACCGCGTATAAGCAGCAAAGAGGAACAGTGAGGAGCGAAAGCTCGTGGCGTCTTTCTTTCTCGCGCGCGGTGTTCGATTATGTGTGGGATAATGCGGCGACAACAAGAAAGACAAGGAGAGGATGGGAAGAGAAGGAGAGAGATAGAGTAAGAGCGACGACGAAATAGCGGAGAGAGGACAGCCGAAGAAAGAGAGAAAGGTATAGAGCGGGCGAGAGAACGGAGAGAAGAGAGAGAGGGGGGGGGGGAAGGAGGAAGGGAGGAAGAAGGGTGAGAGAGGAGAAAAGCAACGAGCGAGGAAGAGAGAGAAAGACGTAATCTGGTTGGTCCACCGGAGTTTCAACGGGGAAAGGATGAAGGAAGGGCCGAGGGCCTTCCAAGCGGCCGCCATAATGCATCGTGAGAAGTGTGCATGGGGTCAAACGGGTCAAAAGAACGTCATGGCGTTGCTCGTCCTTATGGCGGACTTACTTCGCGCGCCGAATGCCCCGCGATACCGCTGTAACCATTCGTCGTATCCCAACGGTGCCGACCGCGAGGACGACTTCATCGCTCGATTACGTCGAAGCACGAATCGTAAAAATGGCCGGCGATCGTATTCGCATCACGAGACACGGCCGTATCTCACGCCAAGTGTATGTACGCGCACAGCAGGCAGCGAGATGGACCGTGTATCTATATACGCGAGCCGTCTAGTTGTAGGAGCACCATGGATTATCGTATCTCAATAATGTCTGGACCGAACAAACTTCCAATAGGTTTAATTGATAACTGAAGTTTTTATATAATGAGCGTCTCCATTTTTGCATTATATGCTTTGATATTGCAAGCCCCTGACTTAACAAATTTATACTGACGCATCGAAAATCTAAAGCGATACTCGATTTTTAATATTGTATATTTATATATTAATATATATGTATATATAATTTTTTTATATACCAGAAATATAAATCTCCAAGGATAATATCTCTCCGCTTAATGTATTACAGTCTAAAAATAGATATTCGTTAAATCGATCGATTACAATTGTCAAAGAATTTTGTTGCGCGAAGAGAAGTTTTACAAAATACGAGGTGCATCAGCGCCTGTAAAGTGATCTTATCGACCACTTCCTTCATTCGCTACGAGCAAGGATCCGATGACCAGTTTGAGGTCGGCGATGACCGACGTGGGAAAGGATCGTCATCGCCAGGTCTTTTCTCGGGTCCTGGCTCTCTTGCTTCTTCTTTTTTTCCTATCCCTCCGCGTTTCTTCGTCGCGCACGTCACCTCCGTATAACTTATCAACTTATTACCTTCTTTAACGTCCGCGACAAAAGGCTAAAATTACCGTTTCATAACATTGTACCTTGCGATAAGATAAAAGGACAGAGTGCAAGATATATTTTCGTCGTCGTCGTCGTCGTCGTCGTCGTCGTCGTCGTCTCTCTCTCTCTCTCTCTCTCTCTCTCTCTCTCTCTCTCTCTCTCTCTCTCTCTCTCTCTCTCTCTCTCCATACTACCTATGCGTTTAGGCACGCGCTTCTCTCTCCCTCCCACCCACGTTGGGGCCCTGTTCAGGCACGCGTTTCTCTCTCCCTTCCACCGTTTTCTCCCTCGTACCCCGCTCAGGTACGCGCTTTTTCCCTATTACTGTGTTGCGCCCCGTTTTTTTTCCCCCGCTCGCACGTGCTGGATGTAGGAGAGGGGCGGAAATTGTATAATATTGTACACAATATATATATTTAAATTTAATCATATATTATTAAAAATCAAATACATACACAGTTTAAAAAATGTTTAAAAATTGAAAAAAGATTAATTTCGACGTCCATAACCGCGGGGACCCCTGCTCCAGGTGTTGTCACCACGGACGCCACGTTCACTGCCACGGGTGCCGCCATTTGTGCCGTGCCTGTAGCCGCGAATCCCACGTTCGTCGCTACCAAGACCTCATCCTCCGCGTCTATAACGGCGTATCCCACGTTCATTGCTTCTAGGGCCCCGTCCTAAGCGTCTATAGCCGCGTACATTGCTACCTGGTCGTCCCCCACGTTCGTTGCCGCCGCTCCCGACGTCACCGCGTCCGTCGCCCGCCGCTCCCCCGACGTTATAGCGTCCGTCGCCGCTTCTGGCGTCACCGCTGCCACCGGCGTCGCAAACCTCTTTCTATAAAAAATATTATTATTATTATTATTATTATTATTATTATGAATATATCGTCTCTGTGGACGATTCAGTAGTTGTATTTCTTACTTACTTCACTAATCCCAATAGTGAATAATGGCGGCACGTCATTATAATCTTCCGAATCCATGAAGTATCGGAAACCACGGAGTATCTTCCTCGTCTGCTCCTCGAGATCTTCATCCTCGGGGATGGTCAATGTGGCACCAAAATCAATGATGTCCCACTCGTCGTCGTCGTCGTCGTCGGACGGCACGTTTGTGGCGTCGAATACGGGGTACGGATAACTATTATCCACCATCTTAAACTGGCAACGTATTATATATCGGTGAACTGAGACTTCGCCAAGCAGGAACAGGCGAAAACCAGGGGAGGCACATTATAAAAAATGTGAAAAAAACGTCTTGTCCTTGAAGTTAATGTCGCCAAGCAGGAACACGCAAAGAGCATAAATGCGCATTTTAAAAAATATCCTTGAAGATGACGCGCTATATATTACCTGTTAGAAGTCACCGAATAACCGAGTTTTTATATTATCTACCCTTTGTAGGAGCAAACGAGCCCAACTACCAAAAATTCCTCCCGTTACGCATTTCAAATCTTTTATTTGAAATAAATATTTTAAGAGGAAGTAATCTTTTATCAAGTACAATAAATGCTATATATTTAAATAGAAAAAGGTGAATAATTCAAATATATTTTGAGTACAATATAAAAATGTATTAAACATCAAATAAATAACGTTAAACAATTAGGAAACCATTATCGTACAAGTAATATTATTATTAATCTTAACTACAGGGAAGGCAAAAGAAAATAAAACGTAACATTTATGGAAAAAAATCAAACGTTAATGTTTTTTTTATTTTCTCAAATCTTGCAATTCTTTCTGACGTTGCGACCACCAGTTATATATTTTAAATACATTCTGTAATGCGCAATTCTTAACATGTTTTTCACATCGCATAGTTTTAGTAACATCCATATTATTCAAAGATTCTATATTTTCATAATCAGCATCCAAGGTCTCGATGATTGCGTCATCTGTCGCAATGAGCATATTCGTCAGCCATTCTCGTTTTTCGTATCTCTTAACGTATACGAG
>NW_012026821.1:2306473-2385966 GCF_000956235.1 Wasmannia auropunctata | reverse complement strand
CTCTCTCTCTCTCTCTCTCTCTCTCTCTCTCTCTCTAAGAAATTAAAAGTAAATAAAAAAAAGAAAGAATCTGAAAATATAAAAAATAGAAAAAGAAAGATTTTTAATTAAAGAAGTATATATGGCTGAAGAGAATGAACAACTTTGCAGGATTATTGCAGGACTATATAATCAATTAGTCAAATATTTTGAAGTATATATTCTGGAAAATATTCTGCCGGTACGTTTCGATCTTTATTCAAATAGTTTTCAAATTTAGATTCGCGTGAAAGAAAATTGCGAGTCGCGCTACCAGTAGTCAAAGGAACTTAACGTTCTGCGAGCCTTGTTAACGGCACGAGATACGAGCGTGAGTTAATAAATAAACAAATAACTGCGTAATGCACGGAACGTAACCATTGTGCATTGTATAAGAAGACACAGCTCTTCCAGCAACTCTTACTATCTCGTATCTGTCGCCGTGTGTATTAATACAGGGATACCGATGCGTGGACACAGCGGCTCTACAGGCACGCACAGAAATGCATTTGAATGGTCCTTATTCGGAATAACAGCCGTTCTGAGATTGTAAACTTCAAAAACAAAAAGTTCAAAATACCCATCAGCCAATTATATTCATTAAAATTGCATAATATCTCTATTTTTTAATTAATTTAATTTTTGCGTATTTGCGCGAGCAATCCTATATCGAAAAAATGTATTAATATGTTCCATCTTGAGAATACGTTCGGTGAATTTTAACCGATTACGTTATATGTCGCTTATTTACGCTTTATTCATAAAATCGTATTACTTTAGAAATTCAATTGATAATTATTGAATTTTGTACTTGCAAAATGAAATTTACTTTAAATTCACTGCCTGTATCGTTCCATTGAGTTAGTTTTTACTTTATACTCCCGACACGATTGTTGCAAATGCTGCGGGTAGAAATCTGGATCGAATCGTAAAAAGCAAAAAAAAAATCTATTCCTCTGACTTCGTATTGCGGACCTATGTACAGTACGTCAGCGCATTGAGACACGATATTCGCGTGTTTTTTTTTCGATATTTCCACGAATCCTCTTTAATATTCTTATTTTACACGACAGCCCGGGAGGATTTAATGACGCCTTTGCGGTTCGGGTAATTAATCGCGTCCGACTGCGCGACTTATTTTCTTTGCACGACGTTTTACTGCTGCCAGAGCTTTACGACGATGTCGTACATTTATCGAAGGCCATAATCGCGACTCCTGTGCTCTTCAGAACTCGCATCGTCCTTCCGATCGCGACGCGTCGCGAGACTCCGCAATGTACGAAATAATGTAAATTTGTTCTCGCGATCTGTTATAGAAATACTTTAATGTTAGTACGTACTTTAACGTTTAATTCTGTATTAACTTCGCTATTTATCCTTCAGATTGAGCAAATTTCAAGCAATTGTCGTCCGCCCTTTGGAGCACCCTGTAGCGGTTTGATCGCGACCACGGTTTATGGCTCGCGCGTGTTCGGCGTAGGTGGGCAAGTAGGAACAAGCGGCGAACAACGCGCTTATTCAAATACATTCAATTAATTTCCATAGAACGACAACAATGGCTTCTACGGCGTGTAATCGTCCCTGCCGATATACGGTCCCCGCCGCCGCACCGGTGCATGCCTGCGTTCGCGTTTCGTGGGATCGCTCGCGACGACGAGATCCCTTAAATAACGGCATTAAATCTTCTACCGTATTATTTATCCCGTGCCCGTGTTCGCAACCGTGTCTCTCTCGCTCCTTTCCGAGTTAATAAACGTGGAACGCGAGTCTCGTTGCGCAATTTCCTGCAAAATCTTGCATAATCGTGAATGGAAAATGAGCGATGAATAATGTCGATCCCTTAGAGCTAGAATTGAGAATTGGACGTAAAAAATTTTTCGCGTTAATACAGTACAAAGGTTGTATATAATACCACGATGAAAATAATAAGACATTTTACGTTCAAGTACGCTGCACTTATTTCTATTTGCTTTAAGACTATAAAATGATATCGATTTTTCCTACAGTCATATTGATATATGGAGGCGAAGGTAAGAAATAATCCTTGCCTCACGTATGCAACAAAGTTTCGCTCTTCTGACAGGCCTGTTACTCCGCTGTTAATCGCCTAACTGGTTCTGATGCAATTGCCAATGGTGAATTGGCAACTTTATTTAATCACCTTAATTAATATTTTCAACACAATGCAATCTATAAAGAATGTAAGTGTTCGCGGGACAATTATGCTTACGGTGTGGAATTACAACGCGTATCGGTCTGTATTTACAAGTCGCTCACTTCGTTTCAATTATATATTCCTTGACGAGCTTGGAATGAGTTTTGCTTGACGGAAAATAATTCCAATTTTTTTATCCTCATAATTAGATTTTCATCCTCATAGACGTCTACAAAATTTAAAGACATAACACGCCAGATCTCTCATTTTTTTCATTTTGTATGCCTCTTACTCTGTTTTGTGATATGTATCTATAATTCGTTAGAAACAGAGAACATGCTTATAAATTTTGTAACACTATTTTGGATTTTCATCACGTAATTTCATAATATAGATATTGTTACGTTTAAGTTGGACTCAACGTTCACGATTAGAATACACTGCGTAATAATCGTTAATTTGTAATTACGTCTCCTTTTGCATATAATCCTCGGTATAATTAGCCGCACGTTCGAGGAACTGTCCGAGGGAAGAAAAAAGCGACGCGATAGAACGAAACGAGAAGGTGAAGAAGAAGGGGGAAAGATCAGTGCAGCAAGCTGTGAATGGCTGCGCCCTTGGTGGAACGGTCGGGGGCGGAGGGCTGCGAAGAGGGGCAGTTAATTAATGGGGCGGCGACCGACCACTTCCCTTGCCTTTTATACACGTTTTCTCTTTCTGCCTATTTTTTTTACGTGCTTTGCCTTTTCCCTTGGCGGCGCGCCAATGATTTCCACCGTTTCCGATCTTCCTTCTCATTTCGTCTCATTTCAGAGATTGATATCATTTCGCAAAATCAAGACACAATCAAAATTACGTAATTATCATAGATTGCAAGCCAGAAAATCTCGTGGACATTCAAGCAATCTAGGCTGACTTTTAACGACATAAATTGTATCACTCGTTGTGTTTTTAGTTAAAATTTAGATTTGTTACGAAATCCACTTCCATCTGCAAAGAATTAGATTGCTGCAATTGACTTGCTCGAAATCGACAACACGGAGCATACGTCTGATTTGCACAAACTTCTCTCTTGCAGCTTTCTTCATCTTTTCCCCGTCCATTTTCACCTCCCATCTTCTTCCCACGTCGATTTCGCTTACCAGTAGACCGGTTCTCTGCTCCCGAAGCAATAATAAATTTCGCAAGAAGATCGAAGTGCCAATCACGATCGGAGATACGAATGGGAGTACGAAGCACGTGTCGAATCTGCCGTTTTTACCGGCGCCTTTACTTCATATACTTTACACCGTGTATCAGCCTCTGATCTTCAATCCCTTCTCCGTTTCTATCTTCTTCTTCATCGCGCTACGACCGGTTTTGCGGCCATCATCCAAGTTGCCATAATAAACTCCACGAAAGATTCCGAGTATCGATCGTGATAGAGGATATCGAACGGAAGTATTAAATCTACAGTGTTCCACGATCTTTCCTTTCATCTTTACGTCGCACGCGTACCATTATTCCTTCGTGCTTACATCACTTCTTTTTGTATTGGACATTGCTATTGACAATCAGCACCGACGTACGATATTACGGAGGGTAAAATTGTATAAAAATTTTTTGACTATTTTTCAATTTTTTAATTTTATAATCAATCATGAGAAAGAAAGGAAGTTTTATTACGTCATAAAAAAAATTCCTCCAGAGAGGAACTTTCTGAGCGATTCGCGAGCCGCCAGACGTAGATGACAAGACGTGAGCTGGTTTCTTTATCGGCATGTAACTTTCATCGTTCTCAAATCTCATTATCGCCCTTCTCTCTAACGTCCTTCAAAAACCGGTTTCCTTATCGCGAATATATAAATTTCGTCAGCGAAAGCGTGGAAATATCGCCCGCAATCGCGTCTTTTTGAGTTTTTGCTGACACCCGCTGTGAAGTTTCGGCGCTAATCGTCTTCGCCAATATTAAATCCGTCGCGGATTTCTTTTTCCTCTTTGTGATTTTATCGTTTACCATCGTGGATCTTTACTTTCGGAATCCATGCCGTTCTGCGAAACCCCGAGGGTTATGCATCCCCCTCAATATCTGCAGTTGCGAGCGCACGATGAGCCATTACCATCGATCACCAATGTAGCGCGGCATATTATATCGATATTGTTCTGATCGCCAACGCAGATTATTAGACATAAATCTGCCTTGCGAATTATGAGGCAGAAGCGTAAAATTATGCGTCGAAATTATGATGTCGTCGGATACAATTAATTACGTGGCCGGATCATCGTTACATGCGCGATTTATGTCACCTGATCTCTTTATACGTCATACAGATATGCTATGTGCAGTGTCTCGGCTAGCGTCACCAGATTGCAAATGTGAAATTTTTCGCGGGAAGACATCCCCCGTATATCTTTGTCCTGTCGTACGTTCGCATGCGAACACGGATCGTCCATCGATCGGGAAAAAAAATTGCACCGGTAGAAATCGTAACTCGACACCGTCGAAATCGTTTTGGTTTTTTGTGCGCTCGGATTCGCCGCGCTTCTCGAGTTTCATCTGTCATCGATTTCTCGTGGCCACGCGCATTTCTGGGTTAGTGCGTCCGAGATAGGGCTTCCTTGGGTTTCGGGGAAAATATCTGTCCCCTCCGTGTCGGGTCGTGTCAAAACATCCGCGTGACGACCGTTAAAGGTCCGTGTCGTCGCGAGGTTTTCATTCTCGGAGCTACACGGAGAACGCATTTCCCCATCCCGAAAATGCCTCCCTCCGGTACGATAGGGCATGTCTAGATCCACGATAACGCCTGAGTAATTCCGATGGCCGGTAATTTGTCGTGAGAGACCGGCATCACGAGCAGCGTCCGTTATCAAATTCCTTATCGCCGTTGGATCTGATACCGACCGGATTCATCGCGTGTGATTTAACGCGGACGAAAGCAGTCGAGATTAATAATAAAAATAATCGATCGAATCGCAAGCGCCGGCCCCGCTCGGCGCGGTGTTTCGCATCCGGTCGGCGCAGCGCGGCGCGGCGCGGCACAGCTCGGCTCGGCTTTCCACGAAGATCAAGATTGCGCGTCAAGTAGGCTCGTGCGCAAAAATTTACGCGCGCGAGATACGGGCCGGTCACGTTAACCGATATCTCTGCCCCGTCGCCGATCGAGATCATCGTCGCGGCGATTAAGCGGGGACCTTGCCGCCGAGCGCATGCACACGATCGATCGGCCATTTTATCGGCGCAACACATTTTATCGATCGCGCGACAAACGAGATGTTGATAGAGAGGATGACGGCGCCGCTCGCGCGAGAAGGGACGCCGCGTAAAAACCTGCTGCAAGACGGGACCAGATTGCATCGACAGAATTGACATACCTCGTTGAAAACATTTTTTAGGACCACCGGCCATGTACGAAAGTTATAACGAGTATAACTTTGATTGAGCTCGTAAGCCAGTTTCGAGATAAATATTGAATCGCAAGATAATTTTTAACACGTTATCGCTGCCAAGCTATTTTTCATTATCGGATTAAAAATCGAATTGAAAAACGTCATCACTGACTCGACGTTCTTCGCCGAGGTCCCGAATCACTTTTTCTATAAAAGCCGCGGCCATATTTTTCATGGTACGGATTCTACGGAAGGTTTGGAGTCTGGAATTTCGCGATGAGGAATTATGGGACAGTTTTTCCTCGATGGGCCCGCAGGAGCCCATTATTCGTATCGTCCTAATTCGAAGCGCGTCATCGGGGCCTCCGGAATGTCCGATGGCATGTGACCCTCCCCTTTTTCCTCATCTCTCTTGTTCCTACTTCCCCTCCTTTGCTTTTTCGCCTCGCTCTTTACCCCACCGTGTTCTGTTTTAGGTCCCAGTAATTAATTTAACTTCTTGTCACGACGATAGTGGCCGCTAATGGTTTTCTTGTATCCTGCGTGAAACTCTCTAAGTCGTCTCGCCTTTGAATGCCAGTACCGAATGTCACGATATCTACCGATGGAGATTTTAGATTATCAACTTGAATTTTTACTCGATTTACTTATAATTAATTATAAATTATTTATAATTAATTAGTATAAATAATTAGTATATATTTTTTCTGGCGTGTAATAATTTCATAAAAATTTTATAAGTTTAAGGTCCTAATTGCTTCTGATTTTTTATAAATGAATAATTGTTGATAATTAATTGATGATCAATTGTAAACTTTATTTTTTTTTCCATTAAATATACTATTCCTAAAAATAAAAAATTTTGAGAAGGAGCAAAGTTTCTCGAAATATATCATCGCAATTAAACTTCGATATTAAACAGCAAGAAAGAAGATAATACGTAATATTTTGATAAAGCCGGCTCTAAGAGGGTTAAAAATATCGACATTTCGTGGCGAAGGGAGAAAAGAGGTCTTCGCCTTCGTGGAGGGAGAGATGAACCAAAGAGGCGGCTGGTAAATAGCTGCGTGTGCAGCGTCCGTTCAGGCCGCCGCGAGGCGTTAACGAGGCGGGCAAACACGAAGAAGAAGACTAGGAGGAGAAGATGGAAGAGGTGCCGGACGAAACGAAGCGAGAGGGAAGGGAGAGGGAGAGAAAGCCGAGAGGTAGGAGAAAGGGAGAGGAGCCGGGTAAGGCACGAAGACGCCTTTTCAAGGTGAGGTGTAAACTCTGCCGCCCTTCGGCTGCCTCTATCGGCCGCCTCTTCGTGCAACCACCAACACAAAGCACCTCTTTCCATCTTATTAAGACCCCCGACCCTGCCGGCACACAACAACCGGACTCTCTCACGATTCTCCTTTTCTCTCTTTCTCTTTCTTTCATTCTTTCACCCTCTCTTCAGCATATTCTTACTCTCCCTCCTCTCGGTGCTCTTATCCGCGCAATGTTTCTTCCTCTCTACGAGTCTTTGAGCTTACGCACTTGCCGACATTGCACGCCTATTAAACAGAAGTTGTCCGAAATGTTTCATAATCAATAGAAAAATGGAAATTATTTTACGCATAGTACATTATTAAAATTTTCGGTGTAAATGAAAAAGGAAAGGAGATTTTGACAGCAAAAGAGTCGCAATTATAGACGATATAATTTCTTTGTTAACGAATAACCATAATAAGACTCATTATTATTGAACCTGATAAATTTTCATTTGCGGAGAAACATTCGTTCTTCCTATTTCCACGTTTGCATTCCCAAGTTTGATTTCTCTATCGCATCGCACGGCGCGATTGGCAATAATAATTTATTAACGGGGACAACTCAAGTCTTGTACGAACGTTCCTCCTTCTTGTTTCTACGTTGTTATTTTAAAAGTACTAATTGCTCTTTGGTAGCGCGAGTAGCGCCCGATTTCACGGCGGTGTATTCGAAATACGAACTCGCTCGATTGGATATCGTGCGGAAACAGCGGCGAAGAGAGAGCAACAAAACGCGAGCGGAGGCGAGCGAGCGAACGAGCGGAGCGAGCAATTGCAGGAGGCGGCGAGCAGCACCTTGTTTATTTTAATCGGGGCTCAACGTGCCTGCGAGATTGTTTCGTCTCGCGGCACCACGATGTTTAGCTCGCCGTTTAATCGCCGTTAACGAGCGGTTATCGTTCACCAACTGGAAACACGGCGATGCTAACGAGGCGATCGGCCGGAAGCACGAGCCCTTTCGCGTTCACTTGCCTCTTCGCTCCTCTTCTTCTTCTTCTTCTTCTTCTCCCCTTCTTCCTTCTCTTCTTCGTGATATTCTCGTCCTATCCGGGGAAGAACGACTCTTTACCTTGGCAACGTGCACGCTACGTAATAATCAATTTTTTCCTCTCTTCGACAACTAAGGAAATCGACGAAACGAATAATCGACGAAACGAATCATCCATTTTATCTTTTTCATATTTAAACAAATATGACACATGAGAAGTAGTTTTGCTTTCTTTTTTGACAGATAAAATCTTTATGCATAATTTTATTTGTGATTTTATTTTTGGCGGACACACGTTGGTGGTCCTCCGACGATGTCGTGAAACGTAAGGCGAACAAGTGCGAAAGCGATTTGTTATAGGGCTAGACACACTATGCAAACGTCTAGTTTCGACCTTATCCTATTCACAGAATGTCATATTTCTGTGAACGGATAATCCCGTTTCGCTCGTCGAGAACCTTACTAGCCAGTCATTAAACGATGTTCGCTGTGAAAAATACGGAAAATCTTTTAGCGTGACCAACCCTCCTTGTCACGCTGTCTTTCACCGGATGTTCACCGGTTCTTCTCCGGTTTCTCTGGAAAAAAAGACAGGAGCGAACTATTTTTCTTCTCCTGCAACGTAGAAACGTAGAATTTCATCCGTTTTCAAATCTCGTTTTATTTGGCTGCGCGACTAATCTGCTGTGCAAATATTTAGTGACGAGGGAAGGGTCTCGTCTTGTTGTGTTTAATTTAACCCTGTGTCGTACGGTAGTTGGACCTTTATATCTTCCAGTTAGTTTCTGCGCCGTGAAGAATCGCGACTTACGATTGCAACTTGACTTTACGCGGACGCCCCGCGGACAAAATGACTGCAACCTCTTCTCAATAAATTCTCCTTCGATATTTCGCCTTCCATCCAAAATCTATGGATTTTTCATTCGTTCCACTTTTTTTCCTGAGAGTCCTTCCTCCGTTACCATCGTGCAATATCTCGCCCGCTAGATATACATGCCTTTTTTTTGGCTCTACGTTATATCTTTATTCGTTCCGCAACGTTTCGTTTGAGTTCCGTTTGAGAATGGCTGAACGCCATCCCTGACAGGGGGTATTAGCAGCGTAAAATACAGCCTTAGTCGTCCAGTGGCTCGTTACATTAACGACTCTTCGCGAATCACACACATCCTACTCGTGTTTACGGAAGCGTCAGTCGCGGTCCAATAAATAACGAGATTATTACGGGGCGCGTCGAACAAAAAGCAGCCACAATCTGTAGATAATGCCCGTTTAATTTACGGTGTTTTTGATTCGGTTGATGCGAGCCAGCGGGGGTAAGCGGATGTTTACGACCTGGCGGAGGCGCGTTCAATGAGAGTTATCGACACTCTGAAATCTGAATTTGATCTGGTCGCCAAAAACGAACATGTCTCCGGTGATTAATCGAGACGGATTTGTCGCGATTATGGCTCGATTAATGTCGTCGGATTTTCGAATGATACGAGAAGCTATAATAATCCCGAAAAGAACCTGGCCAGAAGGAACAGCATCATCGGCATTGTTGTGCACATCGTAATCATTATGATTGTCATAAGATTTTACAACAGTCATAACAGTCCGGTTTTTTTTACTGTTGTTCAAACATAGTGAAATCTATAAGACTCCCTTTCACGGCTTCGTGATCTCCGTAAATTTCGCACAGTTAATCAAAAACCGCTTCTCGTGGCGCATGTTTTCAAATAAATTTTCGTTATTGCGACTGTTAATGTGTGCAATCAATCAAATGTACATCATTAAGAAAACCGAACTTCTAGCTCGTAAAGTTTTATAGAGGGTATTCGCGAAATCCGAACGTCATATCGTCCCGAAGGTGACCGACGACGATATTCCGTGTCACGGACAAGGAGGTATCCTGTTCGCCAGGATCGCTTTTTTTTTTATTTACACATACGTCACAATAGTCGCTTGGCAGGCGTGATAAATTCTGGTAATAGTTGGCCATCAATCTGGCGGGAATTACGTGCACCGTGCGTTCCCTGCCACAATGGGCCCACACCGGGCTAGTACGGGACTCAGCGCGTCCTACAGCCGGCCCTATTAATAAACCAACGTATTAACAAAGGACGCATCCACTTGTTATTTAAACTGTCGGACGTCTGCCGCGGCGCCTCCCCTTTCTCGATCGGACTTGATCGATCGTCATCGATTATCGTAGATTCACCTATGATAATTATGGCGTCGATCTGACACCCGAATCGAAAAAGAGATATCCGCGTGACGAAGATCATTGCACCTGGAACTGAATTTCGATTTTTCAAAATCGAAGGTCCGTAAGTGAACGAAACGTTACGGAAGAGAATACGCTTAACGGCTAGAAGTTGCTTTTTTACCAACCTATTTCTATTTCTTTCCTGATCCTAGCGTATTGGATGTCGCGATCAAATCGGCAGATATCAATACAGAATCATTGTATTCCATGAACGTTCAATATTCTCTTTTTCCCGCCATCGACGTCGTGATACAAGGGAGATGTTTTCTCGGTCAAGTACCGTCGATGAATCGCGATTCGCGAATGCTTATCGCATGAATGGGCCTCCCCCTCGACATTCGGAAGCGACGGAATTCGCGTCGATCTTCGCGCCTCCATCCCCGTCCCGTTCTCTCCTCTCCTCCTCCCATCCCACCCCCCTCCCCCCGACTCTCCTTGATTCTCTCCATGAATCTCCCGGGATGTAGATGGTGAGCCGAGATAAGGGGGCTACTTAAACTTAACCCTTGCACGAGCTCGTGCTCTCCAAGAGCAGGACGACCGGTGAGACCGGAGGCCACACACCAAGAAAGACTAATAGCCGAGAAGATAACGCTCTTAAACACTTTGCCAGGCCAATGCTTCTTCTCTCCTGTTGCAACCTGCTCTCCTGCCTCCCCTTTCTGCCTCAACGAACGAGCTACCACTCGACACCGATAACACCGCCGAACATTTAACCAGGGGCAGCGAAACGACGGGGCTTACAACAGCGGAGTGTCTTCTCCGTGAAAAATCTGCGGGACCGCGCGTTCGCATTTACATATGTAATTCCTCCAGCAGAAGAATTCAATTTCACGATTTATTTTTTTTCTACCGCGGAGGAAATAACTATATAAGCGATGTGCTTTGGAAAAGTTAAAATTTACCTCTCTAAAAGTCACCTTTAAATTTATATTCTCAAGGAATTGAGATCACACGTTGCAAAGCTGTTTCTCCAATGCTAATTTTCTCTCCTTTCTTTTCAAGATGAACGGTTAGTCGTACGCCAACGCGCGTGGCAACGCGCGATCGCCGCGTATAGTGTCCTCCCGGTATCGTCGATGAGTCCCCGTTCTCGCCTACAGCACACGGGATAACGGCTCGATTATTGCTTTACGGTACGCCGAGATAAGACGCGCTGCAGCAACGAGTTTATTGCTACGGCGTGCGTACTTGTAAATATCGCTAACGACCTCGCGTACACGCCACCTCTGAATGTTAATCTTAATTTCCCGTGACAAGACGCGCCGCTACCTGCTCTCGCTCGTGCACGCGTGAAAGATTGAATTAATACCGCTCGTATACACGCCGCGGAATCATAACGAAGTAGCGCTTCCGAGTAATCTCGCCATCAGCAACGCAGGCAGCCGAGGGGTTACTTAGATTAATCTTATCGATTACGCGTTTAATCGGCGCAACCGGCATAATTTGCAATGCCGTGTTTAACGACGGGGCATATCTCGCTACATAATTCCCGAGACACGTGTTTGGCAGCCAACAGGCGATATATCTAAAACTACTTGACAACATTAACGCGCATTTATACGCTGTTAATATCGACGCGAGATTTTTATCGAGATGTCAAACGCGATGGTATAATTTGTTTTAATTTACATTAACTCTTTCCTCCGTATGTAGCAGTGTACAGATGATGTACCGTATCCTCGATGCTCCACGCTTGTAGTAATTAGCAAATTTATCTTTTGATATTAAACATATGTTTTAACTTTAAATCAAAACATTAATTTTATTATAAAGTAATTGATATTAATATTAAAAATATCATCATCTATTGATACGTCATAATTTACGAAATATCTAAGTTATCATCATTAAACGACTTTTCAATTACGTTCGTTTGAAATTTTTGTTAACGAGACTCTGATTCAAAGTTCATAAACATGCATGACAACCTCTATGTGATTGTTTTATACTTAGAATATGCGAGTTTATATCTGTTTTGTCTGTAACTGCGTTTCTTCAATGATCCGATCTAATGAAATAACAATGAGATACGTTACTGTAAATCCGAGATCCGCGGATCCTTAGATCTGAAGGGTGACAAAAAAAGTAGTCATCGGTCTAAGAATCGTTTTACTTGTGAAAGGGCCGACGTGTACAAACACAAAGGCAACAGGTGGTGAGTGACGTCAGGTTTAGGTTACCGGTTCGGCTATTCAGTTTTATTCATGACTCGAGAGAGAGAGAGCCGCGTATACAAATCTACTATCCGTGGGCCACTCGACCCCTCGAATTCTTTTCCTTCCGTCGACCTTCGAGGTCCCCGGGTGGGTTGGTGCGTCCTGCGGTAATGCGTTCACAATATAGATTTAACGATCCCCTTACTTGCCGCGCGCGATTCACGTCCCACGGGACCATGAATATCGGATTATCGTCCACAAGTAGCGCAATTACACAAGCAATTGTTTAACTAGAAGTTATCAAACTCCATTATCTTGCGCCGAGATAGGATATCGATAGCCTTCCGTCGAGCAATTACGCCGTTTATTGCACAACTGTGCGCCAGCGGTATAAATAAAAAATGCCATAAAATCGTAATCTTGCTATCAGAGTTTTCTCTCGATTTCTTTTAATTTACCATGATAATATAGTAATAGTTTTCAATGTATAAGTACATGTGTCTCAGAGCAAGCTTTTCGGAAATTATCTGGTCGGGAATTTGGAGAACGGCGCCAACCGCACGCTTAGATTTAATCGACAAATCACAGGGTAAGATAACCGATACGTGATAGAATGCAAAATAACAGAATGATTCAAGCCAATCGTTATCTGCACTCGATAGCGCCGTCTGTCAATAAACGCCACCGACGTAAACTTGCCGCGCAGATGCTCTTTGATATTACATACAATCTACCGTACGGTATTATAAAATGTGCTCAATCTAAGAGATTAAAATATTCTGATTATGTAAAAAAATTTTGCATTTCCATTTACTGTTAAAATCATATTTTTTAAATAGAACTAAATAGAGCTAAATTATCAGGACTAAAAGATTTTGAGCAAATACACATATTTACAATTGAAACAAGTTTAAAATACAATGAAAGCAAACTAAACATTTACAATTTGCACGTGACGATTGCAACAAGTGAGTGATTTATAGTTTAGAATGTAGATCATACAGATTAGAGCTCGCTACTGCTCGCACGTATTTACGTAGATGCCTCTAATTGCGAATAGGAATATTTTTCTTCAAGCGCCGCTTTGCATGCGGCTGCGATGTACACGACACAGTTCGCAATAGCGGGACGGCGAAGTAATTATAAATCAAATTTCTAAAGAGCGTAATAAATACGATTTGCTCTTGTCTCTCATACTAATTGTATGCAGAAAGCGTAGGAAGCGGATCCGGTGAAAATAACACACCGGGACTAAAGACCCGCACGGTCTAAAGGTCAATTAGTACTAATTAGCGCGGCTGCTCGCGACTGATTGATTTAGTGGACGTGCCGTGAACATTTCTTCGACTCTCGCAATCTCTCTGTGTTCCTTATGTTGGGTCTTGCATCCGATTTTTTTTCTCGAGTTATATCACTTATATCTTTGCATTTCTTAAAGAGATAAAATAATTCAATAAATCGCGAAAACAAACAATTTTTCGGAAATTACTGTATGAGAAATTACTGTACTGAGAGAAATGTCAGCAACAAATTTGTTCTTATAGTAATTTTTGTGTTAAAGTTAAAAATATGTCGATTCTAATCCATTTTTAAATATAGTTTTTATAATTCAAAAAAATTATAACTAAAATATATTTTTATGATGTCTTATCGATAAATATTTCAAGTTACTTTGAAATTGATAAACGATCCGCGATACATTATTTACAAAGCAGTCCACTTTTGGGAAACAACTTCTCATTTTATCTATTTACCTCTCTGAAAATTTAAAAATCTGTTATTTTAATTTGTCCAATCTGACTGCCTTTCTCCAGGTTGAAAAGAATGTATCCAATACTTAGTTCCATCCTTCGGAACTGCTTGTCCCACGCTTGTCGATGTTGAACGAGAAAGCGCACTGAGATTGCCATGGATGATTCACAGACAGGTGCTTTAGAAGTTCGTGCCGACGGCACGGAGTAATCACGCGAATGACAAGATAAATAATCGTCCGCCCACGTTGCAGATATTGTGTTGGCTTAAAGCGCTAAAGCACATTGCGTGTAAAGCGCATGTGATGTGTGGGACCCCGCTTGAGGAAAATATTCATATATGTTTTAAGATATACATATATTTGCACTTTACATACATTTGTGCAAACGAATCGCGAATCTTAACTTCAATGCAAACATTATGTTGCACGATCAGCAATTTTCTTCAATACAAATTGCATCCTGATAGAATAGTGTCGTGCGTGTAGGTATGCGTGAAGAATGATCAAGACAAAAATAATTAGCTTTCTTTATAGCGCAAAATTCTGTATACTTTAAATTCATTGACAACGCGTTCCATTTCCTGTCAAAAAGTACGAGGAGGGCAGAAGGTAAAAATCTGACGCAATCCAGATGCACGATGAAGCGGTAGCAAACGTTTCTAAATAAATTTGCAAAGGTCTGAATAACGCGCGTAAGAAACTATTAATAAACCGGTAAGGCTGTTTCGCAGATCGCTAGAGCACACAAACCGAAATTTTATGAATAGCATCGTCCGGTTGAGCATGCTCATATTTTAAATTCGTGATTTGATCAATGCAGGTACGGATGTTCCTGTTACGCAAAGTCGAAGCTTTCGGTTAGAGCTTCGTTCAACGAATTCGCGGAAGACTTACTTTGCAAAATTGTATTTTCACGTTTCATTTGCACCGCCGACGAAACCGCTTTTCACGGAATTTGCTTTTTCAATCGACAAACTTAGAGTGCGGAATCTTTAACTAGTATCGTATCGAATCATATAATAATAAACAGAAGTCGTTTTTACCCGCCGTTGTTCGTAGCAACGATATTTTCGGCGCGAGAACTGACCTGATCTCGTCCGATTCTTTTTTGGCTCCCCCACAGATCTCTTAACGTGACCTAACGTTTTATATCCGGTACCGTATTACGCATATACATCCGATACCGTATTACGTAATCTTCTATATTTATGATATGCTTGTGTACGAGAAACTTTTCTATTTTCTGTCCGAACGCCAAGAATCAGTTTTTATTATAGCGGCACTGGTCCTTAATTTCATTGAAGTTTTCTATATGATCAATTTCTTAAATTTTATTAAAGCTACTTTTCAGCACAAAAAGTAGCGTAAGAATCGATCTTGCTCAAGATTAATAATTATAATAAACCACAATTTATATATTAACCACAATTTAAAATTGTAGGTATTAAATCAAACTATGTATTAATATACTCGCAATTATATTTAATTCTATTGTATCATAGTAGCTAAATTCTTCTCCAAAAAAAGTTACGCCACGCACAGCCTCAATTTTGCGAAAAGATTTCGCGACTGCGCAACTGTGAAAGCAGGCCGGTTTAACGGGGCAAGATTTTTTGTTATGACTTCATCCCGACCACAAATCAAGGTGACTTATCACGCGCGGTGGAAATCACAGGCAAGAAGGCAGAGATAGGGAAAGAAAGGGAGGGAAGGAGAAAACTAGTCACGATTGCCGCCTCGACTCCGTACTCCTCCGTGCGGTCTGCCTCGATCTTCTTACAGCGCGCTCGCGACGAATTCGCGCCATAACCCGTGATTTACCGTGGCATTTACGAGGAGTGTCGCGATATAAAGTTTCGCAATTCCACCCCCGCCACCCGGACAACGTTGGAAAATTTTTCCAAAGGCGACGCGATACCCCTCTCGACCTGAGAGACGCGTCGCACGCGCGCAAACTTTCAGACGTGCCGGCACGTTGTCAGTGATAACGATCTTTATCGTCGATAGAAAAGGAAACGTGCCAGATACACGTCAATCCGTATCGCCGTGAAATGTCCGCTACGTGAATGTCCTTATCGCCTAGATATCGCCGACATTAATCCATTCAAAGGAAACGCGATGGGTTTCCGCCTCCACTGTCGTTCAGGCTAATCGAGCGACGTGACAAATTGACATTCGCGTATCTGATTCACATGAAAAGTCGATTCGTCAAATAAGATTTGTCGAGTGTTCCAGGAGATAAGGTAAATCGTAAGCTATCATTGACCACTCAAGGAATACTCATCCCTTTCATTATGGTGATTGATAAGCATTTCATTTCTAAACAACGTATACGTTGTTTGAAAGAATTACGGTGTCTCGTTTAAAAAAAGGAGATTTATTAATCTTCCCGTTATACGATCCCGTATACGATTTCCCACAGAAAAACAGTTTCTGCTGATAAAACACTCTCTACGGGTTACGATCAAACATTCATGGATATTGCCACTTAGCGTCTCGCTCTGGCATTATCGACAAACGCGGTCATAAGCGGAACACGGGCGAGCCATATAATTTCCTGATTTAAGGGCACTCATAACACGTGACACCTTTGTCACGTGTTGTGAGTGGATGTTGTGACGGCGATTAAAACCTCATTAGGTTGGACGCGCACCAAGCATTCCTGCGGTCTGCATGCGAGATTTAAGGTTCATCTATAGGGTAAGTCCCGGGGTGCTCGACGCGGCGGTGATGACGGTGACGGTGGTGGCGGCGGCGGCGGTGGCGGTGGCGGCGGTGACGGCGGCGGCGAAGAAGAAGAACGTATAGAGAGATAGGATCAGGCTGCTACATCCTGCGGGATCGCAACGGGCCCGGGCAGGGCCGGCCCTGCCGCAGTATCTAATCTGGCCACTTTCGGAGCCGCGGGTAGCCGTGTTTTGGCCGGGGATCGTGTTAAGGGGATTTACATTCATTTCGATCCTAATAACCCGATCCCTCGGATCCCGATTTGGAACACGATATCCGTCCTCTCTCGTATACGTATACCTTGCCCTCTCTCTCTCTCTCTCTCTCTCTCTCTCTCTCTCTCTCTCCTCCACCTTCTCTTGCTTTTTCTTTTCCCCTCTCGCCTCTCGCTTGTTTCTTCTCCTCCTCCGTCGGCTCCGGCTAGCGCAACAAGCTCTTAAGTTCAGAGCATCTCCCAACTTTCACCCCTTTATGAATAATTTCTCCTTCTTACACCGCTCTTTCCTCGGGGCATGCAAACTGCATTAGTATGATTTCACAACATGTTAATAACAAAAAATGCTCTTCGCATTTTCTTTTGTTTCTTATCTTCTCATCATTATATGCTTCATATTCTGTTTAGACCTGTTCTCAAGCGTTCTCCGTCAGATCTTACAATTTCTGATTTGATACAATTCCTTTGACATAATCTCGCACGTTCGCGACCGCGAAAGGATATCGATACGGATAGCCGGCCGCTTCGCGGGACAGAAGGAGGAAGCCGCGCGAGAGCGATCGAGCAGCGAAGCGAACAGTGGAAGCGACGAGGCGTGCTTTGATTGCGGTGGACGAGGCATCATCACCCGTGGTCGCCTTCGTGGAGTGCCCGAGGAGCCTGTCGACGACGGGCGTGACGTGCCTCGGGGCCAAAATAACACGCCCCTGGTGTCGTCCTCCCCCCTGTCCCGCCACGTTCTCGCTTTACGGGTCCTCCTCGGACTCTCCTCCCCGCTCTCGTCGCCATCACTCCGTCTGATCCTCCTTCGCCTTCTCTCTCTCCTCGTGGATAATCCGTTCCCACAGACAAAAGGGCCTCGCGGTCCGTCGACTTCGATCTTCCTCCGCCGCCTCGATTGTCCCTCCTCGCGGTCTTGTCTTCCGCTCAGGTATGTAATAAGGATGTAACATGAGCTCCCCCCGAGACACGGCGAAACCTCGATCGGTCCCGCGACAGGTTCGAGCCTCCTTGGATCGCGCGCGATCCGGAGGGCTTTCCAAGAAATTGCGCGGCCGATCACAGCTATAGCGAGAAAACCGGGAGATTTCTTGATGACTCGATGAAGGCATTTGAATGTTCGTTTCATTGATTATCCGTGATACGAGTATCAGAACGCAACGATCAACGAGCTTGTTAAAAGCGTAGGAAATATTTGCAAAGTAAGATTCGAACATTGAATGTTTCTAAAACAGCTAAGACATCTATAGTTTTATTCTATCATTTGAAACGATGAGAAGGTATTATACGTATGATTAGTACAATACGCTGATAAGTCCGCTCAAAGATTTTAAAAACACTCTGTATATCAACACTTTACAGTACTCTGAAAACATTAAAGAGCTACTTTTTAAAGTCTGCAGTTAATACCCGCCTGAGCCTTTTAAGTTCTCTTTTGCCTTGTTGTCGCTCTCGTCCTAGAGTGTCACTGCGCAGGTAAGCAATAAGGATGTAACGTGATCTGCTAAGAGCGCAGAAACACAAGGATCGAAACCACGACAGGTTGAAAATTCCTTAGCGAGATTGATCGTCACGTCGATCCGCTTCCCGGAAATCGTATATTGGCAAAATGACATGTTATAAGGAAATTAATTCAGCTTTTATTTTTTTAAATGATATAAAATTTTTATAAGGATTTAGAAAAATTAGATATGTATTTTAACTGTTGTTTTCCGTATGAATGAGCGCGCCCCTAATAAGATTTGCTTTGACCAATAGCGTGAAAAAAAAATTAACTGTGAATTGAATTTTTAATTCACAATCCTTCGTCGAGTTAGACTCGAGGAGATATTCGGTTGTTTGACGAACTGCTAAAACAAAGAATGTAAATTCGTACGGCATACAAATGAACAGCCACGAAGCGAAAGAAATCAGAATAAAGATGAAGGAAGGAGAGATGAAGAGAAGCGTGAGATAGGTCGTCTCGGCGCAGGAATTGCTCTTCAGTCGTTACTGCTGGGACCATCTAGAGAGCTCGACAAACACTCGATGCACCTCGCACGATTCTCTCTGAAAGCACGACTACCATTGTTGCCGTGTCATCTCTTTGGTCCCGGGCCATTGTCCTTCGTGCACCGATCGCGTCTCATTTCGATAGTCTCTTTAGCCGTCGATTAATCGAGACGATCGCCAATCGTATATGAAGAGCAAGAAGAGAGATCGGGCAGTAAGAGTCTCCATAAAAATCTGCTGGAAGCATGCAAGAAATGGTAGCCTCGATGTATAGTAATCTTAAAAGTCCATAAAAGGATTTCAAACTGTCCGCGCGCACGCTGCGGACTCAGCTCTCACTGTCTGAGAATTTAAATCCTTGGCGATCAGCGGAATTGATAAAAGTACGAAACACGACGTCGACCGTGTGTGGGTGTCACGGGGGGTTACCGTCGAGGCGGAAGTGGCTTCCTGGAAGATCAGCTGACGCCTGGGCGGTTCGTTTTGTTGCGCGGTGAATGGAACATTGGGGACCCACTCCCGAGGCCCTCGAATGCGGCCGGCATGCGGACGGCGGGAACGTCGGGAAGGAGGCAAAGGGTGGTGGATCGCGAGAGAGGAGGGGGTAAAGCAACGAGCACGTTAAAACAAGAAGATTGGAATAAAAGGTTGGCCTGACCGCGGGAAGGTAAAGCCAGAGCGGGCCCGGAGGTGGAGAAGAAACGGAGAAGAAACCGGTGGGGGCGGGGCTCCGTCTGCGGATGCTGGTATGGAGCCCAGTCCTGCTTCGCACACCATCTTCCTTCATCTCGGACCCAACCCCCTTTCGAGACAGCAGTACGTGGCCCATCTTCGGGTTCCTTTGCTCCCGCCGTTTCTTCTACTTTAACGTGCTTCTCCTCTTCACCTTTCTTTATCCTCCTCCACCTCTACCTCCATCTCCCTCCTCCTCCTCTTCCGTCTCATCTTCCTCTTCTGCTCCTTGACCTCCACACCCTTGGCCAGCGTCTCCAACTGTTCGGCAACTCTCCGACGTCATTTGTTTCAACGTCCCACTCCTTTGTTCCTGGCGATGGCTCGACAATTTCGCGGACGTTATCTGGGATTTAACGAGCCGTAACATGCACCGAGGGCAATTAGTACCATGCCAAACAGGGAAATTAATATCGCTTTAATGTTGCTACGTTGATTATATACCGCGGGACACACGCACGCGAGCGAAGTCTCGCGGACGCGCGAGAGTTAACACGGGTTTACCAACACGTTTAAGCGATAAGATACGAAATATGTAAACGAGGTGTAAGCGACATGCGCTTCGTAATTAGTGGCCATCGGGGCCGAGTGATGAAGGGGAGATAAAATAACATCGGGGCAGAACGCGGAGAGAGCATCCTTCACACAACGCGACTCATCATCTCCCATCAACCTGACTGGTTTCTCAGCTACTGGCAGCCCGCTATTCATAACATCATGGGTGTATATGTGTGCATATGTGTATATGCGTGTGTATATATGTGTGTGTGTGTGTGTGTGTGTGTATGTGTAAACCTTTTATTCGTGCTTGTGAGGATTAATTGGACCTAATTTACCTCCCATAAGAACTAAAAATATCGATAAACTTTTATAAATAATAATCGTGTGTCCCGTTATTACTTATTATACAGTATATGTGCAAAAGCCAGAAAATTTGCCACATTGTTAACCGTTGCTCTCGTTTTCGATTTGATCGAGGACCATTATAATAAGTGGCCGAGCGATATTCCGAATGACGATGCTCCTTCAAACGATTTCCAGGAAACTTTCATCCTCATACCCCTCACAGAAATTGGGATTGGCCCAATTCCATTAAGGTCCTTTCTGTGAACTAAAGCCGCGGCTTCCCTTTTGCGTTTCACACGAACAGTCGTTTTCGGGATGTTCGGCGCGCGTACAAGCACTCTCGGTTCTGAACTTTTTTCAATTTCCGCCGCAGTTCTTTTCTTCCTCCCCCTCCCTCTCCCCCACCTTCGCGTAACACTCCTTATCCCTAATGTATTACGGGCCCGGTCATTTTTTACTCGAAATGGATTTTCATAAGACCCCGACATTCTCGGCTTTGGCCAACCGCGCGCGCACTCCTTCTCACTCCATCATATCCTGTATCTCTTCAACTCCGCCAAAATATTTGTAAATAGATGTAAAGTCTGGGAGGGGCCCAGGGGGTACCCTGCTGTGCGAACAAGGCTCCCCATAGCGCACTACGGCCGATATATCTCTCGGGCCCTTCACCATTCTTCCCTCTCTTTATATGAGACTCCTTCGCAGCCTTTTATACCTCCCCCTCCTCCATCTTCTTCGTCTTCTTCTTCTTCGTCGTCTTCTTCTTCTTCTTGACTCCGTCGTCATTCTCATGCTCTATTACCTCGGTTCTCATCGTGCATCGTGCAACGCGGGGACTACACACGAAAGTCAAAGGCGCATGAAAAAATTTTCGAGGATCGATTTTTTGATTACAATCTTTGTATCAGGAATTTATATTCGATATTTTGGTGACAGGTGAAATCGGAATATATGCATTCCTGCATACTCCTGAGTTCTGCCTTCATAATCCGTTCGACAATATCTATACGTGGAGAAGCAGCCCCTACAAAGCTGAAATATCTTATTTCAATCTATAAAATGATTGATTTATTTTAAATCGATTTTCTCCAAGCGAGACGTAACGACGATCCTCCGTTTTTACGCGTCGGAAATTGTATGACAAGTCGATCGAAAGTTGACCGTATTATGATATAGCCGAACCAGCAACTTCGGCTATAAATTTCGCGAAATGTATTACACACGAGGGAATTAAAGGTCGCCTATTGAGTGCGGATCTACGGCTCCGGATAAACTCCGCTCATACAGAGGTTCATTTGAACCTCGGGGACTTTAATGGAAATTCATCCGACAGCCGACGGGCGTGCAATTCACTTGCGGCAACTCGCGTGCACGTGGCGTGAAGGTTTCCACCGGCGAGAGAATCCAAGCCCGTGAGCGCGAGGAAATAAAAAGGAAGCGAGAAGAGGTGGAGAGGAAAGGTGGGACCGGTCCCTCGAAGGGGGAGACGAGAGGGCCGTCGTCTGCACTCAATAGGGGCTAATTGCCGCAAGGAAAGCTGCAAATTCGTGGACATTGTTAGCTCCGTTCCATTCTCGGTTAGTGTCGAACGGGTCTCATTGTGGCCGCGCGGATCGCGAGCTGCAGCTTCGTGTCCGGCGCACACCATCGGGTTGCGTACCGCCATTGAAATGCCTGCACGAGAATGAAAAGGGGTGAGACGGTAACTCCGCCGGAGTGTGTAAAATTCGTCGCGGCCGCAGCGCGTTCTCGCGCGCGATCGACAGGCTCCTCACGACGCGGACGCGAACGGACGAATTCTTCACGCGCGCGACGGGCCTCTGCTCCCTTCACCCCTCTCCCTCGCTCCATTGCAAAAGTCGATTGTGCCCTCCCGAAAATTATCTTCTTCCGCACACTCGGCCGAGAATAAAAAGTGCGAAAGAAGCCCCTCCGGCAACTCGGGGGAGAGGACCCGCTCGATTTACACCGAGCGCGCGCGTTCACGCACAAGCGAGCCTGTCTGTGTCCTGATCAGTCATCCGCATGATACTGCCCTGCGTGGGCGATTGCCCTCCGAGAATCGATTTGAACACGGGCCTCGGACGCCTCGAATACCCTTCGACAATGCCGCCGCTTCAGTCAATGGGGACTCCCTTGCGTCTTTGGCTTCTCGCGCCCTCGATACGCCGCGTTCCGGATTAAGTCCGGGGTTTACATGGGTCCTATGCTATTGGGGCCCCTGTCTCACTGAGTCGGCTATCCATGCTTCGTTACGAGAACGTATACCCTATTGACTCACTGGAGCACCGCCTGGCTGTCGTCGTCGTCGACGTAAAGGTAGACAATGAGAGAGAGAGAGAGAGAGAGAGAGAGAGAAATGATTCCAGGCAAGGGGGGAAGCGGCTCGGCGTGACTGAATGATCCTCGACATCGGCTGTATTTATATTCCTGTTTGCCCGCTGATTCGCCACGGATCTGAGTCCGTTAAAGTCTCTTAAAGATCCAGGACGGATCTCGTAACCGGTCAAAATACGCATTCGTTTTCCTAACCGGCGATTCTCGCGACAGAGCTATTGCTCTGTACCTGACGCCACTGGTCACGAGGAAGGCCTCCTTTTTCCGCGCGCACCATGAAATCGGCCGAATTCCTCGAGCTTGGACCGGAGCCGAGCCGAGCCGAACCGTTCTGCGCGACGTTTTCAAATGTGACGGAAATCGTATTAAGTGGAACTAACCGGAAAAGTGGGTTGGAGATGAAGAGTTTCTCGCTGCGAGAAAGAAAGCCGGCTCGAATCTTAAATTTCCAAATATATACTTAGTCCGAATTCTAAATAATGCCAAAAATAATCTTCTGAAAGTAGGCTAGGAGAATTATATAAATATAGTGTGTTTAAATCAATATTTTAAATCCTTAAAAATACATTTCAACGTGTCAAACTGTTTGGACCTATGACATCAAAATAAACGTAAACAAAATAATATAAAAGCGTTTCTTAATATCCGTATTGCTTAGACAACTAGAATATACAAGTTATAAATCTTGTTACTAAATTTCTAAGATTAAGCTTAAGTCACGTGCATACACATCTGAGGAAAGCATGATTTTTACTTCTTTCCATTAGAGCACCCAGTTAAAAATGATTGGTCAAATTGTCGACGAATCAGTGCCATCGACATCGATTGACATCGATTTGTCTAATTATTTCTATCTCGGAGTAATTACACTCCATCGATCTGTTATTAATTTTGAAATGTAATATTACAGAGGTGCAAGGAGAAACTCAACACTTTGGCGATTTCGGTGATGAACCAATGGCCCGGAGTGAAACTGCGAGTGACGGAGGCCTGGGACGAAGATAATGCGCACGCGATAGATTCTCTGCACTACGAGGGACGAGCCGTCGATGTAACGACGAGCGATCGCGATCTCTCCAAGTACGGGATGCTGGCGAGACTCGCGGTTGAGGCTGGCTTCGACTGGGTCTACTACGAATCCAGGTCGCACATACATTGCTCCGTCAAGTCTGGTTAGTAGTTTTCGTTATATCGCACGGAACGCATCATCAAATCGAGCCCGAAAGAGCGTGCGAATTGCGATCGATTTGTGGTCGAACTGCTTCGAATCGCATTCGAACATAGCGAGAGCATTAGAAGCGGTCGATCCGCGGTGGACCGCGTGTGGATTTTAATTGCGGTCATTTCGCGTTAATACCCGCATAAACGCCGCGTCAATAAAGATGAGCGTATAAACTACCGGACGGTAGTTGTAATGATGTCGTGTTTTATGCAATAAAGACACTGCAGTTGTGTAATAACGTCGTTTAATGGAACAGGGATACTAAAATCACGCTGTTCTTAAATCTTGCGAGTGACAAAGTAACTTGGCGCCTTGGAGTGTGTACATATCATCTATATGGCGACATAAAATCGTTTAACTTTAATTTACTGACGTAATCTAACTAGGAGCATTGCACTTAAAGTACATGAAGTAGATTAATTTTTCTAACAAATATCTAATTATCTAACCGTAATTAAATAAATATCGCGTATTTATCTACTTCTCTCGTAAAAATTGGCGCTACTACCCTTGTATATTGTTCTTAAGGGGATGCCTATTTTACCGACTTTTTCTTTACTATGACGTGATAATATTATATTAGAAATGTACGAAATCAAATCATTCAAATTGATTCATTCAAATCATTCTAATTATTTCTGTCAAGTTTGATTTAGTTCAGATAATCGATTAATTAAATCACTTGAATATTTCAAATATATATGGATACTTTTATATCTCAGGAATTTTATTAGACTTTTTAAAGTAATCTGTTTCATCACGTGAATTATATTCAGGTTCAATTTAAATTTAAATAAATTCAATTCAAAACGAATCGAACATCGGATTCAAATTTTCTCACAGAAAAACATCAAATAACACGTAGCCGAGCGACACTACTCGTCAATCTCTGTTATCCTGTTAATGAAGAACAACTTTCCAAAAATTTCAAACAGATTACGGAAAAATTTATAACATTTCCATCATATAAATAATGAGATATGAAAGAAATACCTGAATACGCCAAAAGATGGCTCCTGTAGTATATTTCAATAGCATCGCTAATTTAATACTTTCATTTCAAAATCACGATTTTTTTCGTATTTCGAGAAATGCTCCTCACAGTGAAATAATTGTTAATCACGAAAGAACCTTGTCGCGCATCTACTTTCTCTTTCGATTCGACAATATTTAGGTACCTGCATGAGAGCAATCAGCGATTCGTGTTCGTTCCAGGCCACGGTTGGGTCTCGAATTTCAAAATAAATGCCGATAAATCAAGGCGTGCCTGTCGGTCCGAATTAAAACCGAGCATAGAAATTGGCGCGAAACCGATACGAGTCGATGTTGAGGGGAACGAAAAGGGGAAACAATGGGGTGGAGGGGAACCGAAGTGTGTAACAAAAAGTGCGAACGCGATCCACGCGTGTTTAACGCTCCGCCAATTTTCACCGTAATCATATTAATTAATCGACAGGCGATTGCGTGGACGCTTAACGAGTGACGACACTTACATCCTCTTTGCACCGTAATCTTAGCATTTTCGATTTTATAATGCATTCCAGAAAAATTACGTTAAAGGATATTCTATTTGAAAACTTTATTATATTTATGAATTCCTTCTATATTCGTAATTTTAGCCCTTAAAATATGATTTTAATTACGCGTTGCTTAGCTCTGTCACGCGCGAATTCAAAGTTTAAGAATATCAATAATGATTTTTATTTTGATATACACATTCTTACCTTTCGCTGTCTTATCGTCTCTATGTACGTCTCGTTTTCAGAATCATCTTCAGCGGGCAAGTCTGGTGGTTGCTTTCCCGGGGGGAGCCTGGTCCGAACGGAGGATGGCAGTACGAAGAGGCTGGACGAGGTGCACCTTGGCGAGCGTATCGCCGCTCTGGACTCCCGTGGCGACGTTGTGTACAGCGAGGTGATCGCTTTCTTGGATCGTTCTCCATCCGAGAGGAGACAGTTCGTCCGAGTGACGACCGAGTCCGGTCGGGTGCTCACGTTAACGCCGGCGCATCTGGTGCCGGTGGAGGGTCGGTCGTCGGTGTTTGCCGGCAGCGTGCAACCCGGCGACAGGATCCTCGTGAGCGACATCGACGCGGCGATCGCGACGAACGAGGTGGACAGTCGTATGCGATGGGACAGCGTCGTCGAGACGAAGTTGGTCCTCGAGGAAGGTGTTTACGCCCCGCTTACGATGGAGGGCACCCTCCTCGTAGACGACGTCGTCGCGTCCTGCTACGCCGTCGTCAACAGTCAGTCGGTGGCGCATTACTCCTTCCTGCCGCTGAGGATTTGGCACAGCGTGACATCCTTTTTCTTGCAAAGGCTGGACGACGCGAAACACTTTGTGGCGAGACACAGCAATGCGTCCGGAACGGAGCCGACGGCGGGCGGAGAGCAAGAGGGTGTCCACTGGTACGCTTCGATGCTCTATTCGCTGTCATCCTACGTGTTGCCGTCGAAGATGCTCTACAACTGAGATCATCGATAGGAACAATAAATCTCGTGCTCCGAATAAAGTGCCGAGTGAATCATCAAGTGTTCAGCCCAAATGACACGAATTCTAAAGACTTTTTGAAACTACGAAACTTAGGTGTTTTGATTAATCATCGGGATGTCGAGCCTTGTCTTTCGCCTTGAAACTTTCTTTTTTATAGATCGTCGTCATGGATTCCGGTTACACGCGTATCGTCATCGAAGACAGTTAACGTAATTTAACCGCGGGGATGGAGTCCCCGTTGTGAAAAATGCGTGTATAATTTATAATTCGTAGAACAAAAGTCATCGTAAGCGAAAGGCATAAAGTTGGCCAGTGACCTACCAGTGTTCACCGAATGACGTGTATTATATTAGATCTTTAGGACGATAAAAAAAATAGATGGAAAACAGAGCTTTAGGGAGAATCGGAACTTTTCTCTTCATTTTAAATGTATGTATCCAATATACCGATATACAAATATTTCTTCTCTATTTCTTAGTATTCGCGAATCGTGTGCGTCTCGTCCGATATACTTGTTTCCAAGAGGTCGAAGGAAAATTGCCTTTGCGTCACGGAAAAAGTGTGTAAGATAATTGCCGACTGTTTTGTTATAATGTTATTCTAAACGATCTTTCGGATGTATGTGCGAGCAGCAAGAAAGCGTCTATATTTAAATATTCATTGTTGAACTCAGAATTAATTTAAAGGAATGAAGAGGTATCTTTATTTTAAGTAGAACCTACAACGCGTTCTTTGCGAAATAATAAAACATTGTATATATTTCGCTTTTTTTATTCTTCCCCCTTCTTCTAACGCAATGAGAAGGGAGTTCATACGTGTTTCTCTTTTCTATTCATTCTATTATTGCTTGTATTCCATATATAATTTAATGTTATATATCCAAAAATTATGTAATTATGGGTCTATTCAGTCAAACTGCATTTTCTTTCTTTTGAAATAAAATTAGTGTAGATTTGGACTTTCGAAGAAAATAAAATGGAAGAAACAAAGTGCAAAAAAGTGTGCGACTAAAAAAACAAACATTATCTTATAGATATTTATTGTCACTCTCGGTTGTGGCAATAATTATCAAGTGTACTGCTGTATAATAATGTTAAATCGCGTTGCTCGTCGTGTCATATTTTTAACAATAGTCAATTATAATCAACACGTTAACAAAAGTTAATTAATTATTTTAATAATATAAGGACTATTTTTCATTGAGTAACATAACTTAAATTATCATCAAAATATTATATATTATATATATTATATTATATATTATAATAATTATTATTTCAATTATATTATTTGTATATTGTAGCACACAAACAAATTATAAATTATGTATATATATATATCCCTTCCCAAAAAATTAAATTACATTATTAACGAAAGTAGATCTTCGTGTCTTGTTATTTTTACATAGCTATTGTATTAATTAAATAAGTTAGACAATTTAATTAAATAAAAAAAGACATAATCCACTATATTTTGCAAAAAAGGTATAGAAAAATTAAATCTTCTGTATATTATACTTAAAGAATAATTCTCTCCTTCCCTCTCTCTCTTTCTCTCTCTCTCCTCCTTTTATTTCTGAAATTTACTTTAAAAATTCTAAAAGCAACTTCATTTCTATACTATTAATAGATCAAGAAACAAAATGTAAATAACACAAAAAATATCTTCGATACTTTTTTGTTCTAAAAATTTTGTATTTAATGCCTGAATTTTTTGCGATTCGATTTATTATTTCAGAAATATATCTTATTTTACATAATCGTGAGAAACAATTATTATCTAGCGATCACTCGTAATGGCGGATAATGAGACAATAGCCGGAACAGAGGACGAACTTGAACATGTAAGATTAAGAAATATTGACAGCCGATTAATTCTCTCTTTCTCTCTCTCTCTCTCTCTCTCTCTCTTTGTTTCTTTTTACTTTAATCTCTTTCAATATTTGTAAAAAAATATAAATTTGATATATGACACTTCTAGATTTATTTCAAGGTTATTTTATTGCAGCATCCCGGTGTGATTTTTCCGCATTTGCAAGATCTCGAGAAAAGGTTCTTCGAAATTGTCACCGACGGAAGCGTCACCGAAGCACGATTATTCCTGGAGAAACATCCGGATTTCAATATAAACGCCATCAATTTTCAAGTAAGCTGTACTTATGTAAATTTGTAACTTTCCAATTCTGAAGGAGCATAAAATATTGATATAAAAGAAAATACGGGTGACTCACGAAAATTGAAGAAGTTCATTTACGCGGAATCAAAAGTATATTAACTCATTTCCTAATTTACAGTTAAATATCGATTCATCGGTTCACGAAAATTATGAACAATGGTTGCAAATATTATTTGCAAATGCCATTGGCGATGCTAAATTACACTATAGCGGAATGTGTTTTCCATGGACCATCCATGGTGCTTTTCATAAATCACTAGCCACTATGTTCCGTTCATTTTCTATCTGATTTCGTTGGACTACCCACGAAGCCGCGCGAACGGCGTGCTTCAAACCAAACTCTTAAACAGCTCGTAAAGATTTCCGAATTTACCTTTCTCGTCACCGGCTTTTTGTGATTTAAACGATACCGCCATTCATGTTAGAATTCATCGAAACGACGACACGTCAAAAGAAGAATACGCTTTTCGCATTTTCGGTGTTCAGGTCAACTTTGTCAATCTTTTCTTTAAGACCGCCTAGTGCTAATAATTTAAAATGTTCTACCGTTTTTCGATTTTTACATGTTTTTACTTGTTTACTTGACGCTCAGCAAAAAGAGAATCAAGAAGGATAAATCGAAGTATAGATTTAAAGTGGCATGTTAATATCACTCACTCTAATAGTAATTTATTAAAAAATATTATCTAATGCATAATTTTTCAGAAAAATTTTTAATTTCTATGAAAACTTCGGTAAAAGTTTTTGTATAATTCATAAATATTTATTTATATATCTTAAAGCGAATCTAAATGTTTTAAAGTCTTTGACAAACTCGTGTGGTTTACCGTGTGCAAGAAACGGCGGAACCAATACAGGAAGAAGGGAGACAAAACGAAGAGAATGAAGGCGATGCGAAGTCCAGTTATCTCAGATCTTTACCCTATAGAAGAACACGTACCCCCCGTGGAATGTTTCCTTCATCCATTCGGTCGGCACCGGTAACCACCTCGGTGTGTTCCCCCTTTCTCTCTCTCCTCTCTTCCTCCTCCTCCTCCTCCTCCTCCTGCTCCTCTCTCTCTCTCTCGCTGAGAGGGTTCCAGAAAAGCGACCAAACTCTCGTTTGACTTTGAGACCGAAATGCCGAAGCGGCACGAAGAGAGACGGCACGCGAATGGAAGGAGAGGAAGAGAGAGAAAGGGAGAGAGGGAGGGAGGGAGGGAGAGAGGAAGAGAGACAGAAGAAGGAACTCGATGGAAGAAAGAGGGAAGAACATAGAGAGAGGAGGAAGCCAAATGTTCTCCGTGTATCTCCAGCCATATTTTAGGCCGTCTTTTTACAAGACAATGGTTTCAACCGAGACCTGATAAAAATTATTCAAATAGCTCGCCCCGCTGTAAATTCTGTATGGGAATTCCCTCGAACATCGGAAGCTCTTCCACGATCCACTTGTGTGCCTTATCGCGATCTACGGTACATCAATAAACTTCGCGATGCTCCAATTTGACCCGTTGCTTTCTGGCGGGACTTTTAAGTCCTTTTAAACGTTTTTTTTCTATAAAATAGAAACGTAATATAAAAAATATAAAGTTAAGCCTCTCGTAAAAGGATTATCGCACATTAACCCAAGAAAACACATCTCGATCATATTCTGCCCCGAGTGTTTTCGCTCGCCGTTTATTCTTCACAGAAGAAAATTCGCAAAAACAAATGACAAACAAATATTTAGTCGGGCGTAAAATCTGGCCGAGTCATGGCATTAAAAAGGCGGCAGCTGTCTATTGTCAGGGGACAGCTAACAAGGACTCTTTGCCGAACATATATCACGGACTGTTATTGTCGTTAGGCGTGTGGATGTACACGGATATTCCCAGGGGCCTGTCGAAAAGCCAAAATATCAGTGAATATTGTGACTGGTGTCGGCGACAACAATGGTGCTGACCCATTGTTGGGGCCCGCCTCTGTAAACGCACCGCAGATGGGCGAGAAACGTCGTCGAGCCATTCTTCCTACAAAAAGGGACACGACCGAGAAAAAGAGTGGAGTCGATAGCCTTCTAAAAGTCGATCTCACTGTAGGAAGAGACCGTGGACTCGCGGCGAGAAAGAATTCCGGGAAAGTTCAGAAATTTTTCGGTCATTCAACTATCATGGAGTACCGCTTTCATCTTCGCGCTTTTTCTTATACGTATATCGCTACTTCCGCATCTGATTATCGATAATTATAAATTGCAGGGGCTAATAAGAACTATAGAAATACGGACAGAAAAAAATAGTTTCGTAGATTCGTCTATTGTGTTTCGTATTATTCTTGTTTTTTTCCTAATCTTTTTTCCGAACTTATGAATAAGCGAATTTCCCTCGTCAATTAATTGAATGCGCTTCATTTTCAGGGTGTTAGCGCGCTGCATATTGCAGTTAACGAGAGAAACACGGCGATGGTCGAGTATCTGTTGTCTCATCCAGATATCGATCCCGGCGACACGCATCTGCACGCAATCAAAGATAATCAAGGGAGAATTGCTGTGCTGATATTGAATAAGCTGAATGAATTGACGCCGGGCTTCGAATACGCCGGTGTCACTCACAGCCCTGATTTCCCGGACGATACAACGCCGCTCGCGGTGGCGGCACAATACGGGCGCTTCGAGATGATTGATATGCTCAGATTCCGACGTCACATTCTGCAGAAACCGCATCCGCCTAGTTGCAACTGTGACGAGATTTGCAAGTACGATACCATTGTACATCGGACTGTTTTAAACCAACATTCGCAAATTTAGTTTTCTTCAAGTTACGATAAGTTGAGAACACTCCGCAATTAAATAATTAATTCCATTCATATACATTTACCATTCTTTCTTTTTTACTTTTCGCAGACCGGAAAGAGAAAAAGGTGATATCGTGACTATGGTAAAAATGAGATTGTTTATGTATAAGGCAATATCGAATCCAATATACATTTGCCACACCGAAGAAGATCCGATCTTAGAAGCTTTTAAATTATCGGTCGAGCTTATTAAAGAAGCTTCGTTTGATAAAGAGTTCTATCCTGATTACATGGCATTGTCCGATGTTAGTGAAATCTTATTCCTTAATCAAATTCGATATTAATAATTATCGGTAAAATTGTTCATTTAATTACGTAAGGAGAAACAGACAGAAGATAATAAATTATATCCTATTATTAATATATATATATTTTGATATCTGCAACGTATCAAGATACTATCTGTTACTTATAAAAAGCCAATAATCCTAGTTTTGTGATAAAGGAGGTGTCTCAATTCGCCACAGACTTGATCGGATGCGCTCGTACCGCCGAAGAAGTCGAATGTGTATTAAGACAAATCGCTGGTTTCGGCCGTACCTCGACTTTCGAATATCCCCGACTCTTACTAGCTTTAGATTGCGAGCAAAAAACCTTTGTGGCTCATCCGAATGTACAACAGGTATCGCAACAATGTCATAATTGCATGTGTGAAGTTAGCACCCTAATAATAGAATTCTATAGTTTTGATTAGAATTCCCGCTACATTTTGAAGAGACAAAGAGTTTCCTATATAATTTATAACAAGCCGTTCAGAACTATTTCTTCATTAATTTTGATAGAAAGTTAGCACTCCATTTTTTTAAAATTCAAATTAATAATTGTTATTAAGCAAAACTCTTGTTATAAACTATAGGGAACTCTTCGTCTCTGCAAAATAAAGCGGGAATTCTAATCAGAACTATTGAATTTTAATGTTAAGTGGTGCTAACTTCACACACGCGTGATAATTAATATTTAGATACTAATGAAGTATATAGAAAGCATTACTGTATCAATTTTCAGTTAATTTTCAGGCACAGAATTATTTTATAAAAGTACATTACAAAGGCGGCGACGAAAGTTTTGTCGCAAATTAAAAAATTTTATGAAGAAGTTATATTTGATTTTCTTTCAGCTCGTTGAAAGCAAGTGGATTGGCACGTGGCATGATTGGAAGGTCAGAAGCACGTGGTTGAAGTGCTTGACGGTAATTCCGCGGATCGGCATGCTACCAATCATGGCGTTCGTTATGTTGCTCGCACCGAACTCGAAACAAGCCAAGTTCTATGAAATCCCGGTTAATAAATTTCTCTCCTCCGTGGCGAATTACCTGATATTTCTCACGTTCGTGTTTTTGCAATCGCGTAGCGACAAAACTGAACAGCTTCGCGGACCACCCAATACTGGTGCACGTCTAATTAAGATTAAACTTAGATCTCTCACATATTTTATTATTTTTTTAAGTCAACTTATTTCTTCAGGATACGAATGGGTTCTCGCTATTTACGTGATATCATACGCAGTTGCATTCGTTCGACTCTGCATTGTGGATGGTCTGATTAGATGCTTTAGAACACGTACAAACTGGTAAGATGAGAACACTGATAATTAATATTGAATCTTAAACGTAAAGACTCATGTTGCAAATTTAATTCATGTTGCTAATTAATACATATAATTTACAATGCAGGTATGAGCTTGTTATGCTCGTGCTGTTCATTCTGACATTTCTCTTCTGGATAGTTGCCGCATTGGACGTTAGAATAAATGGTCAACGTGACTTAGAAAGAAAATACTGGCACAAATACGATCCGACTTTGATAGCGGAAGGGATATTTTGTGTCGCGGCAATTATGGCCTTCTTTAAATTGTTGTTTATCTGTCAGTTAGATTATGATCTAGGACCTTTGCAACTTTCTTTAGTTAAAATGATCAGAGACGTTGGCCATTTTGTCGCGATATTCGGTATCATTGTTATGGCATTCGCAGTTGGTAAGATATATAGCACGTGTATTAAGCTGTGTAAAAAATCTCTTTGAATCAATCAAATAACTACATGTGTTTTTTTCTCTTTAGCAAAATATATGTAATTTTAACATAAAATTATCCCAGAGCTTCTTAGATTAAAAGAATTAGTATCTGCAAATCTACGAACAAAATCAGCTTAAAAGAGTTCAAAAAAGCTTTTTGCACAATATTTTTTTTAATAGTCCAACGTTTTTTATGCACTTATGAGACGTATTTCTTCAGGATTGTGCCATCTCTATCAGTATTATAACGGAATGGTGCAGACTGATGACGAATCAAAACTGAAGACGGAGCAAGAAAGTTCCTTCGTCGATTTCAAGTCCACTCTAAAGACTCTCTTCTGGGCTGTTTTCTGCATGAGTCCCGTAGAAAGCGCCGATGTGATCATCGAAAATCTTCCAGGTGAAAGGGAGTCAGAGACAATAATCAATCATCATAACTTCACCGAATTTATCGGCTATCTTGCTTTTGCCAGTAAGTACACTTATCACTTCATCAATACTGACAAATCCATAAAAATACATTTTATCAAGATAAACTTTTTAATAACTTGCCTCTTGTTCGTCAGGCTTCCAATTTATTTCCGTGGTAATCGTTTTGAATATGCTAATTGCGTGTATGGCGAATACTTTCACCAAAGTGACTGATAACGTCAATGTGGAGTGGATCTTTGGTCGCACTGAAGTTAGTGAATACTCATACAAGTAAATACGTTCATTTTTCATATTTTCAAAACAAAGAGTGTTTTTTTTTTCGAACTGTGTGCTCAAAGTAAAATATCCGATAAATGAGAGAGGCGTGTGAAGTTCAGAGTAAAATAAATTGCGAATCATTTACAAATGTCAAAGGTATACGACCCATCGCTCCACTTTTTCAGGCTTACGTCGATTTCATGCTCACAACAACGCTCCCACCTCCATTCTGCATTTTCTCGATTTTCACGGGATTGCGACCAGTGATTGAGTACATAAAAATATTGATTAAACCGCCACCTGGCAAACGGGCACGATGGGATTTTATAAATTGTTGCTACATAGTCAGTATAATCAACCAAATCCCAATGCTGATTTAACGCTAATGCTAAATCAAACAATCAATTATTAAATCGCAAAGCAGAAACATTTCGCATTGAATAATATTTTGTTCCTCTTTATAATTTAATTTGTTTAATTCGTATTTTAAAATATTTATTTAGAAGCGTCATTGTGCTGTCACGATTTATAATCAATAAATAAAAGCAGAGACGTTCGCTTCGATTTATTTAACCCGTATTCCGTTGTAGGAGGATCTAGAAGAAAAAAAGGACAATCGATTCGCAGAAGTCATGACGCAACTGGTGCAACGTTATCTTCGTCAACACGAAAAGAAAGTGGAAGAAACGGACGTGCAAAAGCTGAGAAACGAACTGATAGAATTCAGCAATATTCTGAAGGAGGCTCTTAGTCCATCTTAAAAGATATTTTATTGATATTTCATCTCAAAGAGACATTTCTATTTACGTCTTCATATTAATTTCGTAATTCTTTGCACAGTATGTATCAGAAAGCGTGACAAAACTTAAATATCCGTAACAAAGATTAATAGTTTTTAATTTATATAGAAAATAAGAAATATTCTTTATCAGCATAAATAGAGGTACTTTACTTTCATAATTTAATTTATGGATTAATGAACAAATTATAATAAATAAATTGTAACACACAAGCGAAAAGATATCACTTCTTAAATAGAGCCGTTTGATGTTCGAAAAATACTCTTCGAAAAAAATTGCATATTTCTTCAAAAAAAGGAAAGGACAGCTTACGTATGTATAAGGGAGAATATGCATGATGGATTTTGCACATGTGATCGGAAGGCGTCGACAGTTTTCGCCATTATGCAAAAGCAATTTCCCATAGTGAGCGACTGTTAATCTAATTTGCATGCAACTTCCACTAGAGATTGGCAGAGAATGTCGGAAGGGGTGGATTGACATATTCGGCAATCAGGGGAAGGAGGTCGCGCGTGGGTTCGAAATGACAAATCGAAGCAACATACATTTCAAGACTGACGAAGTTATCCCCGGGGAATTTATCTCCCTCCCTTTGTATATAATCTTCTAATGAATTATTCGCCGCCAATCCGCTGGTAACCCCCGTTAATAATTCGCGAGAGATAATGCGCGTGTGGCAACGCAATTTACGTTTCATGCGTCAGGCGCAACTAACGAAGCGTATTATATTGCATGTTTGGCCGCCGTTAATAGACATGATTGTGCAACAATTTGTGCAACTTGTTTCCGTTATATAATCTCGTAATATTACGTAATCTTGTATATCTCGCAGGTTTCTTTCTGTTTCATATCTTTTTGTACCTCCTACTTCTAAAATACCCTTCCGTAATCCAGCAGAATCTTCCGAGAACAGAGTTTATACGCTGTATAAATTTTCTTCTATCCTTCAACGTGAAGAGCTCACTCCTAAGGTTTAAGAGAACGTTTCAGCTCTGCATATAGCTAACAATTTTCTAGTACAATCTGCATATCGGGAACCGTTCTGTCCTCAGAGACACGTAGTCCAAAAATTCTAATCTCACTCTAGAATCACTTAACTGAGGATTATGCCCAAGGGAAACGTAATTTGTCGAGGAGAAATAGCGGGATGCTGCCGAAAATTGTGATGAGAGGCAAGCCAAGCAAGTAACAAATGATATTCGGCGAAAGGAAATCTCATTAAGCTGAAGCATGAAAAAAGCTTCTATTCGCTCTCGCGAAATATAGCGAGCAACAGCGTTCGCGTAAAAAATCAACTGAAAAAAGTTTTCGGCAATTTCAAATATAGTGCCGATTAATCGAAAGCTTCGACAGCAGAGGACATTTCGCGCGATAACGAACATTGATTATCTCGTCCATTTCGCGTCAATACAATCAGAGTATTTCAAGGATACGGCTAAAATACGAAGTACATAACTTATTGCTGTCACATATTTTGAGAAAAAAATTATTCATTTATTAAGAATAAACTACTTATTTATATCAAATAAAATTATAATTTTCAAATAAAAATTATAAAATTATTTTAATTTTGTTAATTATCTCCGGAAAACAATTTGTACATTCCTTTACATAATCAGCTCATCAATATAAATTATCATTTTATTAAAAGAATTATAATTAAATCTGTATGCATTAATCTAATAAAAATAATAAATAAAAAAATAGAATAAAATTCTCAATAAGTTAATGCATATAAAAGATTAATAAATGCCAAAGAAATTTGAGAGACAAACAAAAGTTAAGGCAAACAATATATTAAAATATCCTTGAAACATCGATCTATAATGAAGAGACAATAATTGTGCGAAAATATAATTGATATATCTATATATAACGCATTTTAAAGATGAAAAAAGAAATTATTCATACATCGAGGAGAGTTATTTATCAAGGATTGTTATACAGCCCGAAGGGATGAGCGGAACGAGAAGGGATGCGAGTGGGAGGAGAGCAGCAGGAGTTCGTGAGGATGCGCATTACAATGGACTGTTCGTTGTCACAGTTTGCACGCGACACTCGCGCTGTAAACAACGTTTATAATAGAAACTTCTCTGCGTCTAGTATTAACGCATTGAAGTTTTCTCGTTACATTAAAAGCGTCGTTTTTTTTAGTTTGTATGTACACGCGTCAATCCGTCACGTGAAACGCGAAACACGATGGATCGTGAGCTTGAGGAGGGAATTTATTGATTTGACTGTGATTGACGGAAGTCAAGTGACTATAGAAAAAAATTCTGCATGATTCGAAGAATAATTATTGAAATGGTACGCGAAACTCGAAGCTTTTTCTCTGATCGGTCTACCGGTATATCGTGAACCCGATCTTGATGTCTGAACGAAGATTATCAAACGTCTAGCTGTAGATTCCTAAAACGTCGTTGTGTTGAAATAAAACAGAGCGGACTGCTGATATGTGTAGGGATCAGCGCGACGGGAGGACGCTTTGAAAATGTCGAAGAACGGAAGTTCCAATGGCATTCGATCTGCCGAGTCTAAGGTGAATGGGAGCGAGGCGAATGCTTGATGATGCGCACGAAAATCGGACACTCTGCGTCCACGAACCGTGCTAAAGGGGGATGAAGAAAAACGGAGAGCTCTTCGATGTAATAGTGTAGGTGAGGGGAAAATCGTTCGATCGGTGATCGTTTAATTTTATACATACTATAATATATATATATATATATATATATATATATACATGCACATATATTATATATGTGTATACTATTTGTGGCTACATATTATACTATAATCGCTAATCTACTTAGATAAAAATTATGCTAAGAACCGTTTATGCTTATCTCTCATGCTCCGTTTTACTCGAAGCACATTAAAAGCAACCTTCCCATTAGTTATATTCTCCGATATATATTAAGCGAAGCTATTATGGGGCGTAATATCGCGTCCGACGCAACAATTTTTCCTGTTATCAATCTTCGTGATAGATAACTCGGATTAAATGGAGTAACGGTACAAATATCTGCAGTCACGAAAATAAAATGAAAAAACGGAAGGGAAAATGAAAATTTAAAAATATTTATTATAGTAGATGTATCCCTACAATTTATCGTACATTTATCGGGTGCTTACTTTTAGTGTATCATAAATTCATAACATATAGGGTTGTTTTGAAACAATACTGATAATGTTTGAGAACTAATAGGGGATGACAAATTATTAACATTTTCCAAATTTAATATCTATGAGAAACATACTGACGACAAAAAGAAACGTAAAGTAAAAATAACATCAATTATAATGTACAATTTTGAAAAAATTATAAAATGAATATTCATTTAAGTAGGACTTATACAAAGGGAAATCTTTCTACAGATTTCATTTATTTCCTTTATTCCGCTTTATATACATATTAACTTTTCTTACATTTCTTGTACATGTACATGCATTAATATAATATTGTTTTTTATATGTATTTTGCATATACATACGTTTCTGTTATATGCAAAAGCTTCTTATAGTGTGTAAAGTATTATTTTTAATCAATATGAAATCAGTGGTTCTCTCTATAAATTATTATTATCGAAGGAACAGAGCTTCTCAACTCCAAAAGCAAGGCGTGCCACTTGAGGTTGCTTTTACTGCCTTTGGAAGGATCCGATATTTACGAGTAGATTCAGCGGTTTTGCGAGGGAGGATTCGTGTAAGGGAATGATGAGTCGGAAGTCCTCGTAAATGTGATGTCCTCCACAAAGAGGATTTCGCGTGTCACGATGTAATATGAAGGCTGTATTTTTTTCTTATATATTCTCTCTTACTTTACGTGAAATGTAATATTTCATGTGAAACACAATTTTCTGAAGACTGGTGATATTAGTGTATGTCGCTCTGTCTCTATCATCCGGCCTCATTTTCGAACGTCTTCGTGCTACATTAAGAAACGTCTGGTCTTGTGATTTATAAATTTATTTCGCGCAGAGCTCGCGTAGCGGGGAATGTTCATCTTTACACGACAACATCCCTTTATAAAGCTCCGACCTCATATACCAGCGTCCGACATTTCCATCATAAAATTCCCAGGTGATGAGGCTGAAGATATACTTTGATAAACATTTAATATTAATATTAAAAAAAACGCGATCTCTTATATCGCGGTGTCCGCCACGTTTATTCGGAAACTCGTGGCTCCTGATGTATTGTATATATTATGTACGATGTTCAAGAGATCCTCGCGTTCTCTCTCGTCCGCAATAAAATGTATTTCTTTCTTTGAAGTGCCTTACGTGCTTCTCTTGTTAGATGTAGATCCGGTCTGTTTCATTATTTTCATCTCGATGGTATCGCAAAGAAAATATATCCGGACGAAGTAAAACTCGAATAGATATGCAGATAATTGCTCGATCGAGCGGAAGTATCATACGTATCGAAAAAAGAAAGAGATAAAAAAAAGAAAGAAATGTGATCACGTCGAATGTGAAAAGAGGTAAAGTCTGCAGCGATGGTCTACGACAGCGTGGAATTACTTTCTCCCTTCTTGCTCGATTTTCGCCGCCAGCCATCCAATCTCTCGGTCATGTTCGCTTCCGCGACGACGTCTTTCCGCGGAAAGACGTAAAAAGTTCTTCGCGTTCGATCCAATTGACAGTATTCGATATACGAAGTTCAAATTATTCATACAATCTATTTTTAATAAGTAATTATTCTTTGATACATTACAAAAATTCGAAGCTTTTGATGAACAAATGCATTACCTACACGGAGAGAATTTTTCGTGATATTTTATCGCAAAATTCATTACCAATTTTACAATGCATGGTGATAAGTTTGGGACACCTTTGCGACCTATCAAATATTGTTGGTAACGAATTTTTGAAATATACGAAATTATATATGAAGCACAAAATTATTAAATTATTATGTAGCATTGTAAAATGTTCTAAGGCAAAATTTTTCAAATCAAAACAAAATTTTCTTACATACATAGTAATATATAATCATAAAATTTGTCTTTATATTACTATTTAATGTTATTTAATGTATATATTTAATATATATATATTATCTTAAAAAAGAATGCTTACTCTAGTAAAATTCAAACCCAAAATCATCTTCTACTTTACTTGCTACACCATTCTCTCTATTCAAATATGACAATATATATTATACATATATTTGTAATACAAACAGTACGCCAAATAATTTATCATGCTGCATGGAAAAATTATCATGAGCGATTAAGTTAAATTTTAAATATCATGCTGCATTGTAAAATTTATATAAGATATTATATGTTTATCGTTATTTGACGTTTATTCCATTTAAAATGATTAAATTACTTTACAGTTTAATAAAATTATCATATGTATTTTATAATTTATTGTTATTTTATTTTACTTACGTAATACGGATAAAGTATAAATCGAATAATACTATTACTCGTATTTTATACTTTACTTCTAAAATATAAAATAAATCAGATAAAGTCATAAAATTCTTCAAGATACAATGATGTCCCACGACTTTCAAGATAAATTTTATAAGAAAATTCTTTCCGTGTATTGATTTGACAAGAAGAGCCTTAATCATGTGAATACCAATAAAATATTAATCTGCATAGTCATTAATAAACAAAATCGATAAATAAATATTATAGAAAATAACAGACTAATGATAAATAATTAATTAAGTTTAGTAAGTTTTAATCAATTTTTACGCAGTAATTATGTATGAAAAATTCATCGTTTTCCGACATTAAAGGCTACCTTTCGGATAGCACAAAAATTCCAATATTACAAACTTCCAGTATTACAGATTACGAAGAAAGTGAATATTTTTTTACGGCGTTTAATCGGTCAGATCTGCAAAAAAATTAAAATGCATTAAACAAATTTCTGTTACAGCATTCAACGATTCTAAATTTGCGAAGTGAGATGGACGACACGGTTACCACCTTTCTCGTTATTGTTCTCGTGATCGGCAGCTTGATGATGTTGACCGTGCTGCTGGCCTGCTACACTTGCATTTTCCGAGATTTATATTGCCGTTCGGAAAGCAGATCCAAGAGGCGACATCGGGCGAGCATCCAACGAGAGTTCGATAATGCGAATAAAGCCGCGATACCACTGAACGAATTTACACAAGGGGAAAGTATGCCCACAGAATCCGAAAAAATTTAAACGGAAAGAGCAAAAATGAAAATTAAACGTGAAAAATATTTAAATCACGCTCTTTGCAACAATAGTTACAATTATAAAAATAAAGTGCGGAGTAAAATATGATGAACGGAACTGACACAACTAACGATTATTGAAAAGTATATGTATACTTTCGACAAACATTATATTTTTAAAAGAGATTATTCGTTGCAATGTAGGAAACAGGAGGAGAGAGATTGAGAAACAATATACACACGAAAGTTCGATCGTGAGTACACTCGTTCATTGTAAATATATGTTATAAATCTGTTATATACATAATCAGATATACATACATATATACATTATATGCTATTTGTTTATCGCAAAATGTATGCAATAAAAGATCTGGTAAAAATATTCGACACCAGTGATAATAATCCTACATATAGCGTCTAACAGATGTATATAAAATAAACGTCTATTCATATTTCCCATATGCATTATACCTGTAATGCATGTAATGCACATGTTTTCTGGTAACTTATTACATATTAAATATCTAAAGATCTCAACTCGTAGAAGATATTCTTTCAGAATTATCTTCCCAACCACAACACAAGAGGCTAATTCTTCACAAACTGGAGAATATCCATGTTAGAGATAATTCACGCAAAACTTAAAAAAAAATATATATATATAAATAGGTAATATTTTTAATAGTAATTTTTTCCCAAAAATAATAAACCATTAAATATTGCATTAATGAAAGCTCAGTGAAAAAGTCACCAATATTTCTCATTTACTTAATCCGAATAGGTAATATTTTTAATAGTAATTTTTTCCCAAAAATAATAAACCATTAAATATTGCATTAATGAAAGCTCAGTGAAAAAGTCACCAATATTTCTCATTTACTTAATCCGAACTTATTTTAATTTTATCGGATTATTGAAAATCTGCTACATCAATCAAATAAAAAAAAAAAAAAAAAGATGTATGCTTCTTGTTTTATAAACCTGATTTTATATATCTAGATGTTATATATCTAGACGTTATATATTACGTCATATATTTTCTTTATAGGTATAAGGATCTAACAAATTCTTCTGAGGGACATTGTGCGACGGGTACCTGTCTCGAAAATGCACTTGACTAGCTGATTTGATTGTTTGCGACTGTGAGCTGTTGTAGCACCGAGACTACTACTTGGCGTAGAGTCTAAGACATTAATAATTAGATCAGCTTTCACATTTCAAAGAAAATGAAATTTATAAAATACAGTTATTTACCTGAGGTTTACAATGCTCCTCCAGCCAACTGAACACGCAACCAGATAATTCCGTAAAGTTCGCTACAGAAATATTAAACGTTTCGAAAAGACGATTCATTATTGCCTGGAACTGCAACAGAATACAAACACCATACATGAGTGAATTACACTCGCGATTATGGTAATTTTAAAAGGAAAAAAGAAAAAGTGTTTCATTACCACTTGAAATTTCATCTCGTCCGAGATACGCATCTCCGCGTGCCCCGGTTGCGTCTGATGCGCTTTGACAATCTGCTCGTAATTCGCCTGCATAATGCGCAACGCGACGACTTCCTTTCTCAGCGCATTACGCTCGTCCTCCTGCTTCTTCTTCTGTTGCAGTAGAAATTGTATGTAATCGATGGATTTCTGAAGCACCGTAGCCTTGGAAATCTTATAGCCCGAGGAATCCTGATACTGACAGGTCGGTACCAAATCCTGAAGAGAGTCGTAACCCTTTTTGATGGCGTCCCGCCTCTTCTGCTCGGCCTGCGTGTGAGCCTCTCTCCTGCGCTCCTTGTAGCTTATGGTGGAATTTTTGTTATCGCTGTCCTCGTCTTCTGAACATCATATACACATACATCAGTTATCCATTAGTGTGAACAAGAATCTGATAGAAAACAGGCACTTACCTGTATTATGAGCGGAAGAAGATGGCGTGTTAACTGATCCTGTGCTGCTACAACGGGAGAAGGTGTACTTCTCTGTAGGACTGGACGGCTCCAGTTTCATGTCACTGTCCGAGTTTATATTACCGCTGTTGGCACGCATCGTCGAACTAGCTGCTTTCAAAAAATAACAATACACACATATACATTTGAGTACATAATTACACGATTTATACAATATAGTTTTAATTAGATATATTTTTTGTATATTAAAGATAAAAGATGGAAAAAATTATAGAATTATGGAATTAGAGATGTTGGAAATAATAATTCTACAGTTGTTGCATTTTAAAAATAAAGATGTGTCAAGAAAATCCAAATAGACAGGATTAAATGAAACGTACTACACTGTACATAAAAAAAACTAAGCATTTGCAAATATATTGATGTAATATGCTTCTATTCGTACAGCTCTTCTACATAATGTTAAAAAAATATTTTTTAAAATTTTATAAATACTTTAGAAATTATCTTAAAGTTTGCATTGCTATATTTTACTTTTCTGAGCTAAAGCAAGAATCAGCTACATTACTTACGTTCTAACTGTCAAACTGTTCAATTGTCTAAACCGTCTAATCAATATCAGACTTATCAGTATTTAATACGTGATAGTTATATATCTATAGATAACAAGGTAGAGGTAGTAAATAGATGTAACAAATGTAGGGATCACATAGGCAGATTTCTTTAAATTCAACAATGCACCCTTACGAAGATTAAAGCTTCTTTCCTTGCATCTCGCTTAGAATTTTTTCTTTTTTCTCAAATACTTTGTATATACCTACCATTTCATTTTATGTCCGCTTATCTTTTTTTTTTTATATATTACATATCCTTCCCATCTCAAAAATGTTTACATTTTTGCAATTAAAAATTTTCTTTCATTACTTCGTGATTTACACTTCTGAAATACGTACTTGTCTCATTTTGAAATCAGAGTAAAATTAAAATAGCGCTTACACAAAATGAAATGGGCTGAACTCCAAGCACAACAACGCGAGCGTCAGCGGACGCGCAGCATGTAAACACGAAGCTGCCAAAACAATCACGTGGTCGGTCGCGCGGACTTGAGGGGAGACGTCTCTCCCACTCCGTCATCTAGGAACAATGGCTGCATTCGGAACTATTATGCAATCGAAAATAAATATCAGGACGCGTTCGAGGAACACGACGATTGAATCTGAACGCGTCGCGTTCAGCGGATGAAATGAACGATCGAATGATCGATCGGAGTTTCCCGGTCGGAATTGAAGTTTTTCACCCTCTAAATTCCGAACGCAGTCGTTGTTCCCCCGAGTGTAGGAAGTGCAGGAACGGCGCGAGTAACCAAAAACAAGCGTGCCAGATCGCACGATCGCAGGGCAACAGAAAAGGAAAGTTTTCTTTCCTTCTTTCCATCTCAACTCACAGTTGTCATATCCATCCTTGTGCAACGGATCCGCCATGGTCGGTCCTCTGCACGACTCTTAACTCACGTTGAAGGGGCGAGGAGTCAAAACGCGCACATGAAATGTGGTTATGATCGGAGGATGATCATACAGGTGGATCTCGATTCGAGATTTGGTCTCGGATTTAAATGCGTAAGAGGAAAAATTTCGGTGGGTCAAGGCACATCGGCTCGGCACCAGAAATTCCCGGGCCGCACTCGATCACGACACCGCGAACGGCGCGAACGATTTCGACGTGTTCGTCCCGCGACAAAACTTTTGCGTGGTCTCTACCATCTTTCGACGGAAATGGAAACACTAGTGGCTTATGGACTGACCCTAGTTCCTTTCGGTCGCGCGCGTTGCACCTCCCGCGCTCAAGATGGAACGAGCGCGAAAGAGAAAAGTAGCGCAAGAGGAAGGAAAAGAATTAAAAAAAAAATATATATATATAGCTCAAAAGAATACCGACGTCTGTTCACCTTAGTTGCATCTCCCTCACTTTTTTTTTCTCCCTACAGAGTTGAAATAAACTCGTTTTACGTTAAAAACATAAAATATTTTCGACTAAAAATTATGTCCTCCAATTACAATTTCTTAATTTTTTGATTATTGTTTAATGTATTAACTATATAAAGTATATTTTTATATAAAGGCTTTTAACTTATTTTATAATGATTAATAAGACCTGATAGCCTGATTATACCATTAAAAATATTAACACAATATGATAGAATTAATAACATCAGTAAAAACGATTAATAATCGCAATTGATAACATTGGATTGTGCAAAAATATTTTTATCAAACTTATAGGCTTGTAGTAATGAAAGAAAATTAAAATGAATTAAGCAAAAAAATTTTTCAATTTTTAAAGGACTGCAATACGATATAAATAAAAAATATAATTTGAAAAATGTTCGTCACGTGTATCTACCACGTGGATCTACAAACTTCCCTTTTCGTCGCGTTTGTGAATGACAAATTCGATAAAGTCACAATTATTGATACATGTACATATATGTAATGTCCAATGTAGTAAAATAATTAAGATAAAAATTAACTTTTAACTTTTTTCCAAGTAGTACGCACATGATAGACTAAAGTTAGAACGTTAGATATGTTAAATTATGTTTATTATAAGGTGTATCTAATATATATATTTACAATCGCTTTAATACACGTAAAACCATTTAAGATAATATATCCGTTCTTCCTCGGCGTTACAGCGCACCTCGCCGTAAACGCTGGCAAATTGTGTTCCTACATCGTCGCTTTTTTTTTGTCTCCGTGAAGTGTACACGAATTTGGGTATCATCATGGGTATTTGTCTATTGTGTACCTGAGGCAAGGACCGTCGCTTGCATTAATACGCTTGCAGAGATAGCAAGGCTTCGGGGTGAAGCAAGTAATTCCAAGAGAAAGAGAGATATCCCTTTCCTTCCTCCCTTTCGTTTCCCTTCCCTCCCCCCCCTCCCCGCGCGCGCACAGCACTTCTCTACCGTCTAGAAAAATTATTCTACTCCTAATTCGCATATTCACTGTTATACTCGATCGTACGTCTAACTTAGATCCATAATATGCGTAGTACACGGTTCTACATTTGTATCGTTCGGGGACGGATTATGTCGGAAAGCCGAGAAAGAGAGGAGCGTGAACTGTTTAGGACGGCGCTGTGTAGAAGACGCCGTTGAAGGTGTTAACATTATATATAATATATCGTATATTATATATAACATGTGTATATGTGAGGTATGTTTAGGCTGAATTGCACCGAGACGGTCCGAGTCGCCCAACTCTGGTTAGCGATTCACTGTCCTTTTTTTCTTACCTATACATTATTAAAAATATCCATTATTAAAAAAGATATTCGAGTTAATCAAAATTAATATTGAACAATTACACTGGAGAATTATTACTAGACATTACGCTAATGCCGCCTTTTCAATTTAACTTTTGATTCGCATCGACTATCCGGATTGATAACTCGGCGTTTCTATTTGCGCTAAAAACAGGAATGCAAATAGAGAATGAGTTGTCGATTCTTTTTTACGCTGGATTACAGATATTAATTAATAACGAACTTGGTCGTTCTTTTTTGCACGATATGTCGCGAAACTATGGAACATTACGGTCACTTAGAATAAAAAAAAAAGTCGATCAATTATAGAGACTGCAAGTTTGATTGCCAGCCAACCAGAATTAGCATCGACTGACGTTCGATGCAATCCGCCGCTGTAGATGTTTCGATTCTAGATTTATATGTTCGTTCTTGGGGGCCTGAATGACGAAACAGAGTCTCGATGCGAATTTCCAGATGGTCTCATTCTACGGATGCCCGTGATAAACGCCGCCGCCTAGTCGCGCGCGACGATTTACAAGTGAACGTACAAGCATTTCGAAATTTCCGACACGTACGATTTGGCTATGCCCGCCCCCGCAATGCGCTATTCAACGTAACATTAAGTGAAATTTTACATGCTCGTTCGCAGCCAGAAACGCTCCTACGTGTATTTTATTTTATTTTATTTTTTTTCGGATAAAGGTCACTTTCCCGCGGTTAAATCGATAAAGCATCACATCGTAAATTCTCATCAAAGTTCAAATTTAGTATATTCTTTTCGTACATATCACACATTCACCTCACACGTATGCGCACCGCAACGTTTTTTCCCATATTATACTCACACCCTAAGTTATCTCTGCTTTTCTTTTTCTCTAATTTCCTTTTGACATCGATAAAAAATTATATATATATTTATATATATATTTTTTCATATATATTTCAATTATTTTATCGTTAATTAATTAATTGTTCAATTAATTAATTAATTAATCGTTATATCTTATTGTTCCATTAAAGTTTAAACTAAAGTGTTCTGCGTGTGGTATGCGCAAGTACCCCTCTGGCAAGTACCACTCAAATATATATACATACCTTTATATATATACATTTATATACACACACATACATATATTATATATATATATAAAGGCATGTAGACATATATATTTGTAATATATAAAGTATCATTCACTTATATATTTATCTGTATTTTCCATTTTTTATAAGTATCATCATGAATAACTCACAATATCTAACTACGCTGCTTTGAGATTAATTGGGTAATCGGTGCAAATAAGACATTAATTGTTCCTACTGTACCAATAATTGTTTATCGCGCAAGGTAAAACCATCAGACTTCCGGAGCCGATTGCAAATATCCTTGATTGTTATAATTTATAAACATGAACGTCCACCATTTTAAATTTGGAACATGTTCTCATAAATACAAATTGCTTTTAATTTTATTCAATAACAAAAACTCCATTTTTTTCCGCATATAATATACAAAAATGGCATGATACCCAATTCTTTTATCTAAATAGAATCATTCCTATAAATAATTATCTAGTTCTATTAATATTGCAATGTGTACGCCATCTCGTAATTGTTTTGGTAAAATGGCGTATTCATAAAAATAAACTAACACCTTCCCAGGTATCCATCAACATTTTGCTCTTTAGTATGATGTAAATTCTTCTCAGATGTTTTCTGGTTATTTCGCGTCTTAATACTGGGATGATACTTTTATCATAAAACGTTTTTGATTTATATCCAGCTACACGAATTCAGTCAATCTAAGCATGTGAATGTTGAATACAAATGAATACAGCTGGACGATAAAACAACGATTTTAAAAGAATTAATTTTCTAATTTGAATATAACAAATCAAAACGAATTGATATGATTATATGGTGTGTTTGCAATACCTAGACGAATTATCGATATCAATTCCCTAAAATACTTTTCAATGATATTATGAAACAAAATTTATTAGAGACTCTATCTGAAAATCTTTTATATGCGAGTTACCACAAGCTATATTGTGTATAGAGAATGCGCGAATACTCGAACAAATTTATAATTTTTTAAAAATTATTTGGTTTACACCAATTAAATTTATAGATAACGTGATGCTAAATGTTCAAACTAATTTACAATTTTCTCAAAATTACTGACTTGTGCACCATATAATTCAATTTATATAGTTGCTTTATGAAATTTCAACGCTTTCTCTATTGCCGTATTGTCCTATTCGATTAAAATGTTGCAGACGCGATATCCAATCAACATTTTAGCAAGAATCGTTTTAAATATCGTTTTAAAAATAAGACGAGAGTCACTGTACATTTTTGATCGAAGAGCAAAATGGAAGGCGAATATCTGTCGCCACGAATATTTAGTACGTTCTTTCGTGCGATACCGCTGTTAAATGCATGACAGATATGATTTTAACTTTCTATCATCTTCAAGTGTGTCGCGGCAATGATGATTAAAAAAACAAATGAATCTAACAAGAATTCGAGAAGTATAGTCAGACGTTGCTTTACGAGCAAAGCGAATGATCGGCTAGGCTTTTTTAGAATATTCATCAATGTGCGCCACTGGCGACGATAAATTCATGAAATAATCGAACAAACAACTGGCGATCTTGAGACAATCGCCGGCAATCGATACGGCTAAAATTTTCGAAACGAAGTTTCGTTGCGTAAAATGCAGGACGTTCGCGGTGAGGAATTTTGTACTCTTCTAAGATCATATCGGCTTGCTGACATAAAGAAACGCGCGTAAATTATCATAGAAAGTCCCCTATCTTCGGAAATTCATTAGAGACTGCTTGAATATTTGTACCATGATCAGTGTTATCGATTTAAATTTTTGAGCGCTTAGCCTGACGAGACTTGGCAGTGCGACGTGATTTTTTCGCGGTATCGCCCAACGTTTCTTCCGTTTCCGCGTTAGATCTCCGTTTGAAGGATATTGAAGGCACGGGAGCCTTTGGGGGTGCCATGTCCACTGTCGGCGTCGACGGAGATTGCGTAACTACAGATTGCTGTACCACTTCGGTGGGACTGTGGGCATCCGCGATGGGAATGAAGTCGTGCCCTTCGCCAAACGCATCCGGCAGCACTCCCTGATTGGCTAAAGCTTGTAAATCCTCTGTAGGGACTGGCATCGACTGGCCACAACTTACACACACTGGTATTGCTGGTGACTTGGATCGCCAATATTGTAGCTCGGTTTTACACTTGTTCAATTCCTAAAATAAAATTTGTATTTATAAGAGATGGAAATTAGATTTCTGTATATTGATAGTGAGAGTAAAAAAAAAATCAAGTTTACAATTTAAAAGATTAAATTTTAAAGCAAATTTTACATATTATAAAAATTACATGTTTTCATTTTTCTAGATAAATACCTGTAAAAGTGTGCTGAATTTTCGCGACGTCTCCTCATTCTTCTTGTCATTATCATCCAATCGAGTAGCGTATTCTACGATTTGTTTCTGCTGATCCGCAATTTTCGCCTTGCAACTCTTCAAATCCCTGCGCATCAATGTTAGCTGACTGTTGTATCGTCTCATGCCCTGTTTGATTTTGCGAATTCGTTTTCGCAAAACCATATTCGATTGCGGTGGTGACACATTGGATTCCAAAAGAGCAGGATCATCCGAGCAATGCGACGAAGAACCTTCCTCTTCACCAGCATTGCCCGTTTTTCCATTTCCAACGGTCAAGGGTGTGGAATCCAGGCACATAAATGGTTTACTCACGCTACTAGAAGCTGCGACAACAAATTGTCGTCTCAATATAATTATATCACGAAAGTATACAAAAAAAATTGAATCATCGGCTTACAGGAGAATGTTCCTGCAAGATCCAGAAAGTCGGCACCGAAGTAAGGTATTTCTGGTAATGTTGGTTCAATGTGTTCCTTGAAATATTCCATAGCCATAGTGCTCAAATCAAACAGTTCGTCTGTGACTTTGTAAGGTCTTTGTAATTTCGGAGTGACTTTTATATAATGGAGAATGCGATAAACTTCATCTAAAATCTGTAAAACGGCAACAAGAATTTTTACTGCCGTTTCTGTTATGGGTTTCAACGTAATTATATAAGGAGTTTGGAAAGTAAGAGTTGATTGATCGTAAAAAAAAGATATTCCGAGAACAGCTATTGCTGACTTTGCGTTAGAATGTACTAGTACTCTATTTTTTTGCAAATCTACATAGTGGTCTAATACACTGAAAGAAGAATGCACTAGAAAAAATGAGAATATTTAAGGAACATAAAAAAAACGTGAAAGTTTAAGCAAATTCAGCAAATCTTATTAGTTCCAAGTATGACATTAGCCTTTACTTTACGAATATCTCTCTCGTTTTTTTACCTCGCCAGGAAAGAAGCAACAATGCTTCCGTTCAATGTGCTTGCCGAAACTCATTTGCAGCAGAGTGAGCCGCATATGCAGAGTTTCTATAATATCTGACTCGCATGCTAACGGATGATTCCGTCGAGCGGACTCGCGCCTGGGCATTTGCGCTTTGATAGCCTGAAAACGGCTTAACATTTGAGCTTGGAGCTTTTGAAATGTAGAGTTCAGTATTGATCCACAAATGCGGTCCAGTTGATGGCAAACCTAAACGGAACGTTTGCTACAGTAACTCCACTGGGAGGCATGAATTAAACCACTTTGAATTTGCTGATACTTACCAGGCGCATATGGGCGACCATATTGAAACCTAGATAGCCAAAGATTTTCTCGAGGACCTCGACAGGTAAATCCAGGAGATTCAAATTGCGCGATTCAATGGTGGCCCCATTGTTAGACGTGCCAGCTGTTACAGAATGGTGCTTTTTTAATGAGTTTACTTCCACCTTTACTTCCACCTCGCCAACTGGTCCACTGCCACCGCTACTTCCCATGTTACTTGACTGACGTGTCGACACCATTTTTCTTTCTGTTCTCCAATCTTATTCGAGTTTTCAAAACCAAAACCTGAAATAAAACAAACTATATTTTTTTCGCGATAACAGTAACAATACATAAACACGTTACGTGACGCAATGTCTGTCAGAATTAGATATATAAATAGATCTACGTTGCGTGTAGTTAATTTAACATTTTCACATTTTATTCCTAAAAAGCTCTAAGAGATTGTGTAATACAAACTTCTCACAGTCAAAAAGGTTTTAATATATTTTTTAAGAATAGCATTCCCCCAGTACAGCAAGACGCCACAATATAAATACATACTGATAAATGGTATTTTAATACGGAAAGCAATATTTTTTTATAATCGATATTTCTAGAAAGAAAAAAAATTCAAATTTAATTTCAGGCAATTACATAGTTATGATCATTGTATTAACATATTATTTATATCAACACTTCTCTACTTGATGGAGAAGATTACAAGTGCATTATTATTGTACGTTGCAATATACGAAAATAAAAACGTGACACCGAGAGGTTAATCGTTTTAGGTACAGTCTCCGTAATGTATTCGTGTCACTAAAGCGTTTTATTTTTCCCACAACAAACAATGAAGTTTCGTGCGAGCAGTTTCCTTCCCGCAGAACTTTGTTTAAATAGCAAACCCTGGCTCCAAGTCAATGAACTTGCTTCGGCGAGCCCCATCGAGAGTCTCGAAGACCATTGCACGAATGTGTATTGTGCAAGCACTCCAGACACAAATCGAACATAGTCACCTAGACGAGAAGAGAACAAGGCCGAACGCGGAGCACCGATGATACTCCGAAATTCGAATAGCTGTTAAGAACGACGATTTTTACGGAGGAGCGGAATCTCACGCTTCGTTACCGAGATTCTCATTCCGACGAAGCGTTTTCGCGCGCGATCGTTTTCGCCTTCGTTTGCGAAATTTATTCGTGTACCTCTCGGCCGGTGTCCCGAGGAGAAAACGAATCGCGCGAATCACCTGCTCGTTGCGAAAATGCTCCGGTTTGCCTCGATCGAGATCTTTCGGGGTCAGTAAACGAATGTTCCGAGTCGAGAAACGGAGAGATCGGAGGAAACTCGACGTCCGCGGGAGCATCACCGATCGGCCAGGAAATTCGGAAGAAGATCTCGACGGAGGAGACACTAGACGGGAGGGAAGAATTTGAAAGGAGAACGGCACTTTGCGAGTCGTTGCGTAAACAAGATGCTGAGCAATGGTTACTTGGTCTTCACTGATCACCGCACTCGAGTCGAGTCCCTTTTTTTTTTTTTATCGCGTCAGCATCGCAAGCGGAGCCGTGGTCAACCGGACTTTCAATTCTCCGTCGATCGTATGTAAACGTATACGTGGCCTCACTCTCGAAAACAGGAGCACAACCCGATCGTCGTCGACCGAAATCAGGCTCGCTCGTGATCGGGACGACGAGGTAGAGCTCCGTCTAGCTCGTGCACGTCCCGCGTGAATAATCCGCGCCGATCGACGATCGCCAAGATCGGAGATCTTGACGATCCCGCTCCCACGAGGTTTCGACCGAATTTGTCGGAGTCCAGTTGCAAGGATAAGCCAGCGGCTAGCTATTAAATCCAGGACCGGGATCGGGAGCGAAGGCTAGCGTTTAACGGTCGCGGGTAGCCGAGGGGGGTGCAGCATAGAGGCAGGAGGGAAGGAGATCGAGCCGCGCGCGCGGCGCGAACAAAAGGTCGGAGAGTCGAGTTGTTGGGTGTCGAGTGTGACGAGCAGATTTCACCGTGAATGCAGAAGGTACTGTCCGCGCGTCGTCGTCGTCGTCGTCGTCGTGGAAGCGAAGGAGCCTGGCGACGAGATCGCCAGGAGCCCTGGAGAGCGTGATATCGAAAACTTCGGGGAGCGCAAGGGCCTCACTTCACGATCGAGGTGTCTCTCTCTCCCCCGGAACCTGTCGCCCTTGTAAGGGAAACCGAGGAAACGAGGGGACGGCGGCGGCGACGGAGGGAGAGAGGAAGGGAGGGGGGGAGGGGAGACAGGCAGAGAGGTATCCCGCCACCGAAGACGATGAGACGCGAACGACGACGCGCGTAGAGAAACAAATGTGGGGAAACAAACCGGGTGACCTGTACGCGCGAGTAATCGATGCACCCGCGATCTTCTCTTTCTCCTCGCTACAAGAGCCGCGCCGTAGAGCCGCCTGCTCGTCGAGAACGAGATCGGGAGATAGATAGATAGATAGATAGAGAGAGAGAGAGAGAGAGAGAGAGAGAGAGAGAGAGAAAGGAAGGAGAGTAAGAGAGAGGGGAAGAGAGCAAGAAGGGGAAAGGGAGAGAAAGAGAGCAAGAGAGTGAGGAAGGCTCGAGGGCTCGAAGGGAGACGACGTGCTCCGAGTTAGGCGAGCGGCAACATCACTGTATCCGCGTTGGCGTTTTCAGCGACATTTTGACGGAGAGATTCCCCCCTCCCCCCGGCCTCTCTCCTTTCCCCCCGCGAGGGCCGCGAGCTGTGCTCCCCACGCTGCCGCGTACGTTCTCGCTTCGTTTTACGAAGCCGAGCTTCCTCTCTCTTTCTCTCTCTCTCTCTCTCACTCGTTCTTTCCGCAATTCGCAATTACTCCCTCTTCGTCGTTCTCCTTTTTTTTTTCGTCCTTCTCGTTCGCTCGCTCGTTCACTCACTCGCTCACACACACACACTCTCTCTCTCTCTCTCTCTTTCCCTCACTCTCGCGCCCGTTAAAAGACCCGTGCAATTATGGCGCGGTTACACATAATCCCATAACCGAGGAAAAAATTGCCAATCTCCCGGCGGACAAACGGCTTTTTCCCAGTCCGTTTTACCTGCTGACGCTAGCTGTCCTGGTCGTGCACCTACGGACACCTCGCAGGTTGCGTTGCGTTGCAGCAGTTCGGGAAACAGGCTCCTCTTCCGTCTTTCTCCCTCCTACCAGTTTCTTCCCCGCAACTCTCTCGCTCGCTCTCCCGCTGTCCCTTCGCCGATCGTATCGAAAATAAATGTTGTCACTGGCCGCGACGAGCTGTTGCTAGCTCCTCGCGCGCACGCGAATATCGTAGACGTTGATAGAGCACGCGGGCCCCGCGGCGCACACCCGGGATCCGCGGCGCGCGGCCGTTGCTACGCTCCAAAGCGAGCGGCGTACCGGAGCAACGCCGACGACGTCGACGGCGGGCAACGGCGGCACGGAGATGCGCACATACGTATAACCGCGGCGAGAATACGCGACCTACGCGACACACACGCGCGCGCCTCCCGCTTCGACGCGCACCGCACCGCACCGCGCCGCGCCGCGCCGCACCGCGATCGCCGCCGCGGCCGCCGCGTGCGAACGTGCCACACGAGCGCACGCGTGCGCCTTTTGATTGGTCGCCGCCGCCGCCGCGCGGACCAGTCCGCGAGCCGCCTGGAAGTGCGTAACCGGCGTGCGCGCCGCCACCCGGTCGACATCCTAGGAACTTTTCGCGCCGCGAGAAACTTCGTCGTTGCTTGCGAGACGCGCCGCACGCGCGCGCGATATTCGCGCTACGAGCGATCGTTGTCGGAAACGAAAACAACAGATGGAATCGTGGAACTCGCTCGATGGACTTGATCGTCGATGTTGTCGTCGTCATCGTCGTCGTCGTCGTCATCGTCGGGAGGGAGAATGATGATGTGCGGATGCGCCCGAATTTCCAGTATGCCTCTTCTACTGAACTCCGTAGTTTTTTTTACAGAACGATTCAATTGCAATCGCTTGCAACATCGTCGACGTTACGCAAGCGTGCAATCATATATTTTTTTGTCGACTATATAACAAGTCTATATATAATATATATAGAGCATTTTAAGATTGTATTTGAATCGTTCAAAAGGTCATTGTTTACATTTTAGTATAAACCCAGTCATTAAGCGATCGAAGTATAAACAGGTATAATATAATTATACAATTTGATAATATATTGACTGTAATTTGTACTAATAGACAGTATTTTAATCGTCGGATTAACGACTTAATGACAGCTTAATTATTATAACGTATATATAGGTTGATGAACTTTCGTCGATCTGTTTTCGCAGAGTTTTCGTCGTAAAACAAGATAATGTCTTATCATATAATAACGTTGATAAATCTTCCGCGCATTTGGAAAATTAAACGCGAGCGAAATGAGCTACGTGAAATTGCATTTAATAATTTATATTTGCTCAGCGATTTAATCGTGTTACATTTATGTAACACGCGTTACGAGAGAAATATAATTCAGAAGTAAAAAAAAAAGGAAATCGCGTGTTAATCTGACGAGCAATTTGATAGCATCTCCGTGTTAAATGCCGTGTTATAAGATGCGTAAATATCACGTATGGGACAGTTTTCGCAATTATTGTCTTCATCGCCTTCCCATTTTGTACGGCGAATAACAGCAGGTTATACATTTGGCACACACCACCGCGTGCACCATGATACGTCGACAATCGGCCGCGGCCACAAATTGCGAGCCGTATCGCGTACATTACCTTGCCCGATTGTTATCTCAATTTCTGGCGTTGTGCAATCGACAAACAATAGCCGAGGTAACATTACGCCTCCACGTCGTTCACCGACGTTGGCATTGTTAAGCGTGACCAATTACGTTAATTTTCCAGAATTCCAGCAGCGAGCGAGACATCATCCCGACATGTTAACATGAATTCTAACGAGCGTGACACTTCACGTTGCACGCGCGCATCGATTAATTCTTTATCGGGCATAATGCGCAATCGATCGTATATAACGCATTCATTCGTTATTTAGCCGCGGAGAATCAAATTGCTCGCGCGAACGCAGGATCAGAACCGAAGGGGAGTCATTCGGATCATTCCTTTTGATTTTGCGTGATCGATATTGTTCTTGCGTAATGTACTGTTAGTGAACGTATTGTTCTTGGTACAAATATTTCAATAGAGCGAAAACCTCTGCAAAAATTCCGTCTCCGTTCCGTGTTTTGCGCCAATCTCGCTCAATCCGTCCTCGCTCGCGCGAAGAGAAAAAGAGAAATACAGAGAGAGAGAGAGAAAGAAAGAGAGAGATATTTCTTTTCTATTATGCCACTATTCATCGTGTGGAACACTTGCGAAATCGAACGCGCCGCCTGCCAATCTCGATGAAATTCCTATCTTTAACGCCGCTATCGTGCAAGTCGACAATATTTCGCGCGATATTTCGATACTTTCTCGAAAGATATAGTTAATTAATGTAGAAGCAAAATATCTTCTCGGTGTAATTAATGTTACAGAAACAAAATATATATATTATTAAATATTTACCTAAACAGTTTTTTTTTTCAAGTTACATGTACGAAAGTACACAAGCTAGCATGTAACATTAATATTTTATATGTATACTCGACGTTATCTTGCGCGTAAACTACCTACTACATTTTCCGTATGTGTCTTCCATTTTTATGTTTTATGTACTTTATGTGGTTTTTTTCTGAAGCTATACATTGCTTCAAATTATTTCTTTTTCCGTGAATTGATTTTTTTCCAATGAAAAGACTAGACATACGTATGTACAATGCGAGCCATAAGGATCTATATAATAATCAGTTTCGCATAGAATCTGATCAAAAAGGACGTTCGTCCTCTCTATTACATATTGATAAAAACAGGATGTTATTAATCTTTCAATAGCCAATTTAGAAAATGAGATCGCGAATTGTATAACAAATCTGCCGCGGATTACAGTCGTTGGGTCGGATTACGTCGGAGAAAACCACAGAGAATAATTTCGCGAAACGGAAACCGGGAGATACCGAAAAGCGCGCGCCGGTAGGAAAGTACCGTAAGTTATTCATCACATATCACCGGATATATTCAAGAGATTTCCGCCTGCGCTAGTCAAACGGACTGCTAAATACTAAATAACATGCAAACACTAACCAGCCCGTTCAATACTAAACACGTGCAAAATTGCGCTCGTGAAACATACATCTGCAGAGCGTTACATCGATAAAGTTTGCGCAAGCGAAGACCTCGTCATCTGATTATCTGAAAAGTTTTAAATTTAAGTGTTTACCAATTTCATTTTTTTTTGCTCCGCAGAAAATGAGTTGAGACAAAATTTGTTTAAATTAAAGAAATCCACGAAGGTTATATCATTGCGAAAATAAATAATAAAAATAATATTTTAATATTATTGTAAAAAATGCGTTCCCTTAAAAGAAATCAAAATAATTATTCGTTTTTTTTTTCTTAAAAAAATGTACAATAATTCCAATGGAGTTATACTAGCGAAAAATTGATCAGACACTTTTAAATTTAAAATTTCGTAAAAGCTTTTGCTATAACAAAAGAAGGGAAATGATAAAGAGCGCGGATATGCAAATACAAATTTTTAAAATTTGCGCATATTATCAGAAAAATTAAAATAATATATTTTAAAGATAACAAGCTTCTAAATAATCACTGCCTGCGATTTTCGGGACGTTCGATCAATTTTGCGTGTACGTTTCACTGTACACAATACAAAGGATTTGAACAATCAACCCCCCGATTTGTCAAATTGACCATCAAGAGTAGACTTTTGTGTGCAAGTTGTTTTTAATTCACCTATTTTTTGTCTAGTTTTCAGGGTCACATCTTGAAGTCATTACTCGTCGTGTTGATTCCGCAGATCGTCATGAAACAAATCGTTCTTCCCTCCCCGCGGTCGACACGACCACGCGGAATCAATCGCACGTCGCGAAATAGAAGCGGTGGACTCTTATTTAACATGGTCGATCGAGCCGGCAGTACTCAGTCTACCGGCCGTAACAGAAGTACTCGCATTACACCTTGCCTGATTCCTCGACGAATCGGCGAGTCGTTGCTGGTGCCGCGAGATTCCATGGTGTACGGCTGACGGGGTGACGATCATGGTGTTTTCGGTCGTTTATCTTGGCCTCCTTCTCCTACCGGGTAAGATTTTGCAGTTTGCATACTTAAGACACAGTTACTTTGGATCTAAACACCTTGTAGATGCTTCTTCAAGTTGTCGTTCTCAATTATGTTAGACATATTATTTTATGTCAGATTGAAGAATAAATATATTACGATTCGCGCACGGTTAATTGTTTCGATAAACTTCTTAAATATTCCCAAGTAGCAAAGTGACGTAATACAAGACGACATAATAACGTCTATTCTGCTCTATTATACACTAAAATAGATGTCATCGTCATTTCCTAATCAGTTGATGTGAATTTCAAAATACAAAAATATTATATATGTATCTACGCATTGATTTTAGAAATAAGTTATGATAATACCTTTAATCATTCTAATAATTAAAACATAAAACTGTTGATCATAGAATTGTTCAACTTTTGTAGGTATCAAAATCTTAAATAATATAGAAAAATATTATATGTTTATTTAAGTTGCGATGATTCTTTTGTAACAAAGAAAATATTAAAATCACAGCATTAGCTTCGGCAAGAGATTACGATAATGAAGGAAATAATAAAATTATCCGATGTTTCTTGGCAAACTTATCACGTAAATCTCGCGATTAAAAATACTATAATGTCTCGATTATAATGTTACTTGAATTATTAAGCATAGACTGAAGGCGCATTTTTCTTTAGTAATAAACAGTAAAACAAGATCTATTTTTATTTTCAAGGGTGAAAAAAATTGCACGCGAGTAAAAGAAAATGCAGCAAATACATTATCTGCTTCATTCATGAGTCGACAAAATTGTTAACAGTTGACTTAAAATTTTTACTACAATGGTTAAAAAGTATGTTAAGACTGAAACATTTTAGTGCACACCGCGATGTGCATTTAATTAATATGCATTGAAATCGTTGCTGGCACAGATGACCGCAGAACACCAAAGAATACGGAAGTTGCGATTAAGATGCCGACATATAATCTTATTAACAGGGATTATGCTAAGTATTTTATAATATAGAGCTCAATAAAAAAGTACATAACATATATATTTTGATTTGCTTTGACAGGTATTGATTTTCGCGTAGTTTCTCCGTTTCCAATACCTCCATTTTGTATGAACGTTATGTCAAACTGTAGGAGCAATTATTATAACTGACACATAATGATTATCGTGCAAAAATGATTAACGTAATACGACGGATTCTTCCCTGTGATACTCGTTAGGTAAATTATTACGTTAAATTGAATCATCACAAGTAAATGTAGTTGTATCCAGTCATTTCTCAGTCGAGTAATTTTACATATTTAATACAGAGAACTCTTTTCCATTCTTAACTCTCGGAGTTGTTCCATCCTTAACTCTTTTTAACGTTCCTCTTGAATAGAATTATGTATTATTGGTCGAAGCAAAAAGAATTTGAATTTTGATCTGAAGTGACAGATTTTTCACGATCTATCATACGCCCAGACGTGGCGTGGGTGTCAACTAATCCTCTCGAGCTAGACTAATGCCTCAATATTTTCTTAGTGAATCGTCTGATAAAAGTTGCCGAACGGTATTATCATTTTATATCGGTTTATGTGCGTGTCTACGTGCGTCGTTTCTGATATCGTCAAAGCACACGTCATCTTCACGAGTAATCAGCTGCAATTAAGGAAAGGACCTAGAACTTGAAAATTGCATAAGACTTAATAATCGACACGTGGAAACGTAGCGCGAGCACTGTTATCGAAACCTCTTTGCTATCGCTAAAATTGCAAATTTACGTATATATTACCTCAAGTGATAATATTTGATGGATAGGTGAAACGTTGAGGTACACTTAACGAGAGAATTCGTTTCATCAAAAAGATGCGAAAATTGATGTTCTGCATGCTTAATCGAATAATTTATTTAATGTACAGATCGAAATGTCATGCATTTAATTTTAAAGAGAAATTCTAACGATAAATTAATGAAGGTCTCATATGCGTTTTGCAAATGTATGATTCGCGTCGTTCTGTCAGATTGTCACAAACTTAGCAACTTTGAGACAATTCGCGTAGCCACGCGATATCGATTTGTGTAATTTTGTTGTACAAGATTGATGAATTGTAATCAATACGAACGTTCATCTTTTTCAAAACTAAATATATTTCAGTCTATTGTTAGGACGGTCAATATGTTAGCCTTTTTTTTGCAATAAATTAAATTCGACGATTCCCTCATTTTTTTTTGGCACACGTTATTATTCTTATTATTATATATATATGCGAGAGCAATCAGGTGATATTTCTAGGATGCAAAATTTTTTATCCCAACTGTTCGTCCGGGAGCGATTATTATCAATTCCATAAAATATTTTCGTCAAGAAGCGAATAAATGTTTCCGTTTTTCGAAATTTCGCATTATCGTTATCTCGGATCGACATGCCGCCCCTTGCATGTGTCTCACGTAGTCATACGCAACAATAAGGATTTTGCGTAATGGAAGGACGCCGAGGATGTTTATCATTCTCAAGATAATCGCTTTAAAGCCAAGGATTTCCAGACGATGTCACGTCGCGTCGGCGGTCCCCGCGTGACTGTTTGTACTAAAAAAACGAAAGTAATATTCTTGAGTAAAGTATCTCTTGTAGCATGTGTCGAGCAGATGTCGAGAAGAACCTTAGAGCAACCAGGTGACGACTCGCCCACCGAATAAGTGCCGGCAGGAAAGAATCGCGAGTACTGCAGCGCTCGTTAACAGATAATCAAGAAGCGTTCTGGCGCATAATAAGCGCGCGGAAACGGCCAATTGTCTTTCGGGAGACAGAGGTCTTCAAATGCACTTTCAACTTCTGCGAAAATCTCCCGGCCGACGCATTTAATGGCCGATCCGTTAGAAAGCGCGATAACATCTAAACTGAGTAGAAAATGTTAATACATTCCTTATAAATATTAAGCTATCTCCTTGAGTTTCAATAAAAATTGAAATTGAAGATATCTTCCTTTTAATAATGCTAATCTCGAGCATAAAACTCTAAGAGTTTACCTATTTATCGAAACACTTTATGTTTTCTAAATGTATTGTATTCATATTCATATATGTACTCATCTTTAATCATGCCAGTCATTATCATAATCGAGACTCTATTCTATCAGCGTGCTCGTCATCTGCACTCATCACCGCGTTTTCCTTTTCACGAGATTCACGTAATTTACAAAAATTGTAAGTACAGTTAAATATTTCTTTTTCAGGTTTTTGCCACGGTCAAGGCTTCAGTTACGAAGGAATTCACGGTGAGTCTGACAGACATATAAGCTCATTATCCGAAGTTCAGTGATATGTGTTTCGAAATGAGAACACTCCTGTTTTTTTCGCAGGTCCGTCGCATTGGGGCGAGGACTATCATGGGTGCATTGGAAAACACCAGTCGCCCATTAACATAGAGGAGCACAATGTCAAGAACGTCAGCCTGCCGCCGCTGAGATTGATCGGCATTGACAGTCCGTACCAGTCATACGTGACGAACAACGGTCACACGGGTGAGAATTTCACGGTTCGATTCTGCATTCGGCATGCCGAAGAGAGAAACTGTCGGATTGGTTGCTCGCTTTTAGCTCGAGGTTTTCTCGGATTAAGCGATCCCGCTGGGAAACCCCCCGCGTTCGCGTTCACGCGAGAATCTAAGTATAAGAGAAAAAAACGTCGTTGCAACATAATCGGGACGAGAAAACGAGAAAACGAGGAAAAAGAGACTATAAAACTTGATAATTATAATTATTCCTGGCGTGTAAACATATTAGTAAATCACATGAACGTTGAATAGAGATGACTAAAACACTCGGGCAAAAAGCTGGTGTATGATTCGTTATACATGTCATTATTGGCGGTTAAATCCCGGCGTGATGATCTTAATCGCATGTTAATACGTAATCGAGCTCATACGGAGATTACTTTTAAAACGTGGTGTCGTTATATAAAAAAGATATTTATAATAATTACAGTTGTGTACAGCACACTGATATTTTTAATAATTGCTTTGTTACGTGCAACTTCTTTTTTTTTCTCCCATGCAGTTATGCTGAAAACCAACGAGTCCAAAGCGGCCATGTTATCCGGAGGACCCTTGGGGAACAGTGTCTACGCGTTTGAGCAGTTGCATTTTCATTGGGGTGAGAACGACTACGAGGGATCCGAAGATTTAATCAACAACCACTCGTTTCCGATGGAAATGCACGCAGTCTTTTACAAGGAAGATTACACGTCGATGGATGAAGCTCTTAAGCACAATGACGGTCTGGCTATTTTAGCATATTTGTACGAGGTAAGAACATTTGAACAATTGATGTTCTTATACAAGCAATTAATTTTTTCTTTTTATCGTTGTAATTTTTAAGATAATTTCACATACCTTCTTTTTAATAAAATCTCACGCAGGTAAGTCTTCAATCGAATCCGACGTATGATTCTATTGTGAAAATACTGCCTGACATAGAATCGGTGAATAAGGGAAAAGTATTGGAAGAACCTTTATTTTTGGGAAGTTTACTTGTACCGAATATTGCAAACATCCAGGACTACTTCACGTATAACGGCTCGTTAACCACTCCACCTTGTCTCGAGGTCGCTACGTGGATTGACTTTAAGGATCATCAACAATTATCACACGAGCAGGTCTCTAATTTGCGAATACAATAATTTCTCTCGAATTTTATAATATGTTATTTATAATATGTTAAATTGATAATTTTTTGGCACAGATTTTCATTTACTTAAGATTTGATTTAATCTGTATCAGAAAATTATCAAATTTTAAATTATATGTACTACATGTATATGTGTGCGTCTGCCAATTTGATACATAAAAAGTATAACACATAGATTTTTTGTTTTTCAATTTTAGTTGGCCGCATTTCGCGACTTACGAACTCCCGAAGGTAATAAGTTGACTCACAATTTTCGACCAGTGCAGCCTTTAGAGGATCGAGTAGTTTTCCAAAACATTCCGACAGAACAAAATGTGCCGAATAACATTTCTTATAGACATTATTTTGATGAGCATTCAGGACAGCGAGGCATCAAGGTACCAATTCTGTTTGTTGCATTGGGAGCTCTTGTGGCAATGTTTTTGTTTGCCGCAATGTGAAATCCTCGATACAAAATATTCTAGTCAAAGAGTGTTTTTCAATTGTCATCATAACTTTTAAATGGAGAAAATGACAGTTAGATACTAAAATATAAGAAAATGTTATTAAACAAAAAAGGAATCAGATCTAATTTTAAAATATTATTTTGAAAGTTAAAGATGTTTGTAATTGAATAAACGCTCTGTTTTCATGATTGCATTTCATGATGAAGCAAATTTTCATGATTTTACAAAATCATGATAACTTAATTATTTAAATTTACAGTTGTAGTTTATGTGATGTTTTTTTTAATTTGCAACTATAATTTATTTATTTAGATGACATAACATTACATACGCAAAACTACACACACACACACATACGGACAACTATATTGATAAAAATATATCTTGCAAGATAATATTTTATTCAAGACAGTTAAGATGATTAAGATTTTAAAATAAACAGATCTATGTCATTCTTCGCGCGAGCGAGTTCAAGTAAACGATATATATGTATAATATATATAATAATTTATTTAAATACTTCAAGTATTATATATAAGAAATAATGACGAGTCATAAATAATTTGATTATTAGGTATATATTCTCTAAATAAAAAAAGTATATAATTTATTACAAAATATACATATTTCTGAGAACGATATCATTCTTTGTTATTTACATAAGCTGCTAGATCTTGTTGGCCTTGTTTGAGACGTGCCCTCACCTCTTCCGCTATCGCCTTCTGCGTTCTCCTTTCTAATATTTCTAATTTTTTGGCTATGTCTCGCTTTAGATCCCAATCAGGCTTTCTTGGTGCTAAATTACTAATATCCTGATAAATAATAAAAATAAACAAAATAAGGAAATTGTTTCTAACAATAAGAAGTTGTATATGTAGTTGTACAGCACAGAAGGTGCTGATAATATGATATATTGTGTCAAGAAAATGCATCATTTTTTATATTCAAAAACTTTAGTGGATCATCTTTGATCTTTGATGAATTTTTTTAAACAATTCCGAAGCAATATTTAGTCAAAACACCGAAGGTGTTTGCTTTGTCGTCGGTAGGTAAGAAGCGGCAATAGGACAGATTCTGTGAGAGACATCTCCCCTCCCAACTTACCAGTTCCTCGATAACCACTTTACTCTTTGCGGCGTCCAGCTGTTCTTGAACTACAGCTTCCACATCTCCAGGTTTCGCGTCTTCTATTATATTATTCTTCAAGCTTTCGTCTTGCGGTTTGTAACTCCGAAATTTTGGCCTGAAAACACAAGATATTGAGCAATTCGGTTATGATGTGAGGTTAGGTTTTAACCTGCATCACTGAAACGAGGTTTACTTCGGCAAATTTTCGGCCACGTTGTCCGCATTTTCTTTGCCTTCTTCATTCTTCCTCTTGAGTGCCTGAAGTCGTTCTTTTCTCTTTAAAGCCTCCTCCTCTAACGAGCCAATTTTCTCCTCTGTCATTTTCAAACACTCGTTAAATTTACAGAATTTACAGATGACACTTTAGTGACTTCTAGGGTAAAAGTCTGGACACTATTTGAGAATTTATGTTCCCAGATAGGGTTTTTCGCGCGTGCGCAGAAAATTTGATTTTAATTAAATATACTTACTGTTAGATTGGAAAGAAAGAGGTTTTTTTTAATGTATATGTTTACGTAAAAAGTACATATTTTATTTAACAGAAATTCTAAGAAATACTAATTCTAACAATTGCTGCAAAAGTAAAAAAAAATGTTTCAAAATCTTTATATATTAGACATATGTGATTATATATATTTATTTAATTGTTAAATTAATTAAGTAATTATATGGCATAAAAGAATTTATTTAAAAAGTGATAATTATCAATGTAATTACTGACAATTGAACAATTCATATTTTGGAGATATAATATATTTACGCACAAGAATTAATTATTAATATTAATGATATATTATCCGTATTCAACTTCTAGTAATATAAACTGAAAATGCTAATTGAAATTTTTTAATAATTTATGTTGAAGTTGTGATTTTTATATCTCAATAATTTGTAAATAATTAAAAATCATTATTGCAATTTTAAGGATCAGTACAGTCATTTAGAAAATTTTAATACGCATATGTATAATATATAAAAAATATGTATTATAATATAATTGATATCATTTTTTAATTAAAATGTTTTTAGCAATATCTTTATATTTTAATAAATTAAAGTTTCTATATTTTCTATTGATTTTTACGACGAAATGAAACGACCGCGCTTTGTAAAACAAATTAGTTTATTAACATTTATACACAAGAATACGTACAATCCATCAGCATCAGATAAATTATAAGCAAATTAATTATATCGAGATTACGTCTAACACTATCTATCTATATTTTATTTTAATGTTATTTTATTTTATTTTAATGTTACGTTCAGTCGCGCAAGCCTCAGCTAGCGCTTGTAAAGGACTCGCATTTATGAACGAATCGCCACCAACTTTCGCTCACGCAGTCACTCTCGCCGAAGGTGCATCGCATCCAACATCGATTTCAGTTTCGAGACAAAGCTTTAAATCTTTAATCAAGGCGAATATTTATCGTTGCTCATAAGCGCAACTCCGGAAATTCGTGAAGCGTCTCCTGTAGCGTTTCGAACGTCGAATCAAATAAATAAATAGCACTACGGAAATGATCCGTGATGTTAGATTAATAGAGAGAATTTATATATGAGAAAGAGAATGAGGTAAAATGTGTGTGTATTCTTTTCAACACGAGTAAATTATATGCACAGGCCGCATATAATAATTCACGCGGGAGATAACGAGACAAACTATAATAGCGTTTTTGTTTGCTGATTACAATGATATTAAATAATGATACTTGACAAATTGTCAATAAGTTTAACAGAACTTTTTTTTAGTAAGACAACAGAGACGTTGCGCGCGGAAATGTTTCGTGATGTTATCTGATTATTGTAGAGAGAATTTATGAGAAAAGAGAATGGCAAAATGTGTGTGTGTATGTTTGTTTGCGTATGTATTCTTTCTGACACGAGTAAACGTGCATGAAACGCATATAATTCATGCGGTTGATAACGACATAAATTACGATAGTGTTATCGGTTTGTTGATTACAATGATACCGAACAGTGATACTTGATAAATTATTATCTATAAGTTTAACAGAATTTTTTTTTTGGTAAGACAAGAGAGACGCCGATGTCCCACGAGATTCGCCGATTCGCCCGCCGGGTGAAATCACGGATCTGTGCCAAACGTTTGTGAAATTGAGGACATACACGTATATACACGCGAGAGATGTGTCTCTCGCGTCGGCGGCTTCCTCGTCGGCATTGTGTGGTACCCGCCGGGGAAAGTTTATTTACAGTCGAAGAAGGATTTTCAATCCCCCGATGCGCGCGCGGCTCGATGCACGACTTCGCGAGACCCCTGATCCCGAAGCGAGCCTCTCCGTGTGTGCGCGTTTGTTACGTGTGCATGTGTACGTCTTGTTAGAACTAACTCGAACAATTTTACACATATAGGCTATGTTGTAAAATGCTAATCGATAGAGTTTTGATCTTTAATGAACTTGGATTTGGCCTTTTTTTTTTCAATGGAAAACTTTTTAACTGAAGAAGCAACTGGATAAATTTTATTTTTTCTTTTTCTTATATAGAGTACAAATAATCTATTAGACGCACGCATTGGTAGAATAATTATTTAAATGACAATTATTTAACTTGACGAATTTTTGAGAATGGCAAATTTGCGAGCCGTATACTTGCCGAGGATAAATCGCGAGATATTTTTTTTCTCGAGCGTAATCATGGTCAAATCCAAGTGAAACGTAATAGCTAATGCGAGTCCGGCGAGATTTTCGCCTTCTTTCATGTCATGTCAAGCGCATGGATTAATCCTCCTCCTGTTAACATAAATATGCTTATTGCTATATACGGTTACGTTTTATGATTACGTGCTTCTTCGTTGCGTTCTCCGCCGTTGAAACGTGCTCTTGCTATTATCGACGAAGCCCCGGCAGTGCTCACGTCGCGGGCGCGCCCCGTATTAAGAATGGAAGAGAAAATCAAAAGGGACGAGGAAGCGAAGCTGGAGTCACACAATTATATTATATACAGTGTTTGCGCCGTCGCGAACTAAAAAACTGCGAACTTGCGTAATCGCGCAACGGGAAGGCCGTTACACACGGGCAGGCCCTTGTTAATACATACAATCGTAATTAATACCATTATACCGCTCGCAAAGAGAACATAGCTTCCTCGTTATGCCGATTCTTTTCCTCTCCCCGGAGGCGCCTATTCTTTGTTTGTCTCACGCTTCTATCGGTCGTCGAGAGATATGACGGAGAGTAAAATTTCGCGGAGGTAACTCACCGAGGGCAAAACGATTCGATTTCACTTGGATGCTGTGGTATTCAAGGTTACTATCGTCATGACTCGTGTACTATTGAATTTACCAAGTCATCCTGCGTCCTCTCGCGCGAGCTATGAATAACCATTCTTTATATATATGTACATACATGTGTATGTGTAAAATCCGCGGACTTTGTCATCGGTGTGCGTGTGTGTTTCAATATCAAAGGGGTTCGAGAAATTAAAGATTATTTATATAAGAATAGGTCAAGACACAGAAAGAAGGCGGATGATGAACGATAGAGAAAAGCACGAGAGGAAGAAGAGAGGGACACAGAGAAAAAGAGAGAGCTCGATTTCACCTTGCTAATATCGTCTTGTAGTGATTTACACGACTCGTCGAAGTTTTACATCGATACGTCTCTATTCTGTCTCTATGTATTCACGCGCTGCCCAATTTACCGCGATTATTCGTGGTGTATTGATAGTTCTTGTTGGGTAACGCGCCAACGTTCAACGCCAGTACCTTGGACACGATGTTGAGGTCCTCGCCACCTGGGCCCTGTACGTTGCCCAATTCACCGGCGACTCCCGATTGATAAAGCAAATGCTGGATCTGCTTGGCCGGTGTTTGCGCCCTTGTTGGGATCTGCCTGAACTGTAGGTAGGGATTGTAAACGAACGTGTTAGGGTTCCTTGGTAGCGCGTTGAAATTGAACGCGTTCCTCGACGGAGGCGCTTGCTTGTTGTCCACGTTCAAACCGAAATTGCCAATTGCGTTGAAGGCCTCCTGTCTGTTAAATCTGGTGGCCGGTGCCACAGGCGGCTGGAAGTCGGTAGGAAACGAAACGAAATTCTGTTGCAATCGCTGCTGATGCTGTGCAGGCTGAAGCTGGGGCTGAAGTTGGGGCTGTGGTTGGGATGGCTGACGGAACTGCTGGAAGTGCAACTGCTCCTGATAGTTCGTGCGAAATAATGGAGGCGCCGCGACGCTGGGTACCTCCAGGGACACGCTTGGTTGGAGATGAACGGTAGGCTCCAAAGGCGGCTGAAGCGGCAACACGTTTGACTGTTCGAAGATGTGCGGCTTTTGCGACAGTGGAAAGTGATTGTGTTGACGCAAACGATAGATCCTCTGCTCCTCCAGCTGCTTCAAACGCTGCTCCTCCAATTGTTTGATCTTAGCCTGTTCCTCCAAATGCTTGATTCTAGCCTGCTCTTGAAGATACAGTTGCTGCTGCTTCTGTCTCAACTGCTGATCGTAGATTTGACGTTGCCTGACGAGAAACTGCGTCTGCTGGATCTGCTGCTGCTGCAACTCCGCCAGTTGTTGCTCCAATAATTTCTGCTTGAACTCTAATTGCTCCTGAAGAGTGAGAGCCTGCCCATCGCCTAATTGCCTGTAAATCGGCACGATGCTCTTTGGTATACCAAGCTCGTCCTGTTGCACCGTGAAGGCCGCCACCAGAGGCGCCTGGAAAATTTTCACTTCCTCCGCCGGAGTCCTGTCTTTATTAGCGCTAGAAGACGAAGTGACATTATTTCTCGGCGGAACTGTCGGACTAGATGCAGTCGGTTTCGGTACTACCAGTCCGTTATTCCCGGCACCGGCAATCCCATTACTGGCGCTTTGCGTCAAGCTCTCCGATAATTGCGTGATCGGTTTCAGCGTGATACTCTCAATCTTGCTGACCGTAGCCGAGCCCGCGGGAGTCTTCGGAGTCTTCGCTTCCGCTTTAGATTCAATTCGCGGCGTTGTAGTTTTATCTGGCAGAACCACGTTCTGCACGTGGTAGCTTCTGGCGTCGTCGTGACTCGCTTTTTCTATCATCGCCGACGGACTCGAGGAAACGTACCTCTTTGACTCGAGAAAGCTCGAATTTTGCAGTTTTTCCTCATTGGGAATTTCCTCATCCCCAGGAAAACCGTCGAACGAGAATGTAGCTTTCGGTATCACGCCGATGTTCTTATTCAGATTCTTCTTGACCACTTCTTCGAAAGATTTCTCGACAGTCATGATGAGCGCTTTTTCGTCTTCATCCTTTCGCTGCTCCGCGGATTCGGCCTCTAGTTCCGTAAGCGCTCTCAGCAACGCTTGCCGTAAGTTTTTGTCGAGTTTTATCGGTGGTGGCGGTGGAATTTCGAGAGCCTCAGCTGAGATCTCAGGTTTCTGAGATCTAGCCAGACTGAAGCAGGTTACTGCTACTAAAATTTTTATGGCTACCTGCAAAATTATAATGAGAGATATTGAGACAATGCAATATTACGTAAGCTAGATGACATTCATAATTATTACAACTCGATATTCTTTATCGTGCGATGCGAAGGTAAATCGTTGTAGCAAAATTTGTCCCCCATGTCGCTAATAGATCGATCTCTTCAATCGCAATCGAGGGCTTCAATGAAACAAGGTCATTTGGGGAAAAGATACACTAGAATTTATTTATAAATGTGACGACATTGACGAGATTTTGATGGCACAAAAATGGACATTTATGACTGGTTTCACCATATTGATTCGAGAGAGATTGAAAGCTAAAGTCTCTGTCCGCCTCAGTCTATCTCCGTAAGTCCCGTTATGAAGTGGAAGATTCACAACGGCCCGTAGGCGATTTTCTCCTCCTAAAAACATGGTAAACACGTACCTATGGCTTTCGAGCCGTATGAGGGAGACCGGCGATTTGCATGTTTTATGTAATTACGCGAGAACGCGCGTACACGGCTGTCGTCGCCGAAAAGACGCACATGCATAATTAAATGCATACGCGAACATATTCTCGGAAAATTGAAAACTGTATAGTAACGAGCATAATAACAGGTGTAGTAAGCGTTTAGCAGAAGCTATTTATTATATAGTATTATAGGTCATATATAACGGTTTTTTTTTTTAATACATTACATTATATATAATTATCAAGTACAGGAATGCATTTTTAAAATTTTGTCAATCTCCCCACTTGCTACACACTGATCCCAAGAATAATAATTCGATGAGTTAGGAAGCGAAGGAGACGAGTCCCTTTAAGACCGAGGAAGAAAACGATAAACGCGCGAACTCGACGGGGATTCCATTATGCTTCTGCTGAACTCGAATGCAATTAGAAGCGCGTATCTTTAATTACGCACGTATGGAGCGCATATGCGCGGGCTCTTGGGAATAAACTTTGGTATTTAAGTGGAGAGAAACTCCACTTAATCCAGGATGGAGATGCCGCAGAGCTTTGTTACGTCGTCGCCGCGAATAATCGAAATTCAGCACGGTGAGGATTATTCGTAAAAACGCTCAAATTCTGTTACGTGCTTCATCTTGATTCTCGCGGAATTTTCAAAGTATCGCCAGTTTTATTGCATTCCGGCATTGGCGGGTAACGTCTATCATTAATACAAGTTGGGTTGTTTCACGTTCTCACGGTATTAAATTATGAAAGTAAAAGTAAATATTACATCGAAAGTGCTCAAGAAATTTTCTCTATATTCCTTTTGTTTTTAAGGTGATTTTACGAAAATTAAAATTAATGAACAACTCGTTTTATTTTTGTTTTGCGTCACGTTCGATATTGCTCCCTGGAGAATGAATAGCAAATAATTTTTTTCTTTATCAATCCATTAACAATAATCATCCTGACTTCAACGCCACACCTATAATTATTTGTCCCCACGCCACCTCAGGTAGTTACAAACGGGCAATTTGGGAAAGTGCCGCCTTTGATGATGCTTTTACGTTTAATGGCCGCGTTCCTTTCGTTTCCATAATGACACGTGACGATGACGAAGACAATAACGGGAGACTCTTCGTGCAATGGTAGCGTTCGATCGTTCATTATCAAGGCACGTTTAGATGCTATTTTAAACGAGGGTATCGCACGATCCGCCGATTTCGTGCCGGGATTTTATTCAAACGGATCGGCAACGTAATCCATCCAGACGGCACGAAGCCGGTTACGCCCCGGAAAGGCCACGAGCTATCCATCGGAAGCGATTTGTGGGTTTTGAACTTTCACCCCGATTGCGATCCGTCAAATTGTCGCGGTGGGAGCACCGGTATGACGCGTTCGCATGGCGCGTCAAGGAACATTCCGCGTTTTCGCCGGGGCCGTTCAAGCGGCGAGGGGAGGAGGGGAAATTATTCAAGAGTACGTGTCAACCATAACTCCTTGTCAACGGTGAATCGGTGAAAATAAGTGGATTCCTCCGGCACGCTAAAGTGCTCTTAAGTATGCGCAAACAAAGAGAGGGGGGAAAAAAAGAGGAAGCGCTAACCGCGCTGTATTACACGAGGGCCGTACCTCTGACATTTGTAAAGAAAGTTACACCGCACCCGGAGGAAACAACGGTATATACGACACGCCGGGGTCAACGACGCAAACGTGGAGAATTATCAAATTATATATTCATCGCGCAGCAAGCCCGGCTTAAATGCCGGTGCTTTTGCCGGTACAGAAGGGGAAAGTCTATTAGACGCCTGTAAATCTATCCCATAATTTACACATAATAAAACGGGGAACCGCCACGCGTTTAGCGTCGCTGCTGTGACGGTAAACTTAAGTAAAATTGTCCCTGCTCGTCTCTCCTTTCGGGTATAGGATCGCGCCTATGGATAGTTAATTTAGTTTCGCTGTATTAAACGTAGAAACGAGAGACCGCGGAGTATTGCGCGAACGCGACGCGACGGAGGCGTAAGATCATTAGAATGTTCATGAGGCCTTTTGTTCACTTTGAATCGCATACACGACGAACATCCCATCCTCGCGGCTATAAACCTGCGGGAGCGCTGACAGTAAAAATGACGGAGCGGCACGGCGGCGCATACCAACGGCTAGACAACTTTGGGAACTTTCTAAACCCGTAACAAGCATCCTCCCCGTACACCGCGGATGCTGGTCCGGCGTCTCATTAATCTCCAGGCGGTACATACAAACGGGAGGGGCAGGCCGGGCTTGCAGGTGTCGTATCTCTTAATAATGGTCTGGATGCTGGAACTGATTCATGTCGTGCGCGCTTTTGACGTTGGTTTTCACTTTCGAAACTCACCGACCGAGAATTCCTCCCGCCTCCCTCCCTCCCTCCCTCCCCCCTCCCCCGATCTAACACGTGTCACCGCTGCGACGGATTTATAGACGCAGACGTTAAATAATTTTCCCCACCGCACGTAATTGCAGAAACACGCTAATTAATCAACGACGAAAAAGTCGAAAACCGCATAAATATGTATATATATGCACTATAGGAAAGAAACTATCGCGAGGAGGAAGAGGAGAGGAATATGCTCTGCCCGCGCGATAGACTGTCCCCCAACCGGTCGTTAAAAGGATCTCCGGGGTCTCATATTTGGCTATCGCGAATCTTTGATTACGGACATTTTCGCGTGGCGAACTCCTGACCCGTCATTTTCCATCGCGGAGAATACAACGCGGAGTTTCACCGCGCCTACAAAATAGCTGAAACGCTGCATTGACAATACAAATGCGCGATAGAAGATTACATTGCTAAGGAAACCTCGGATTTCCCGTTGATTAATTCCGTTGGGGCCCGTTGAGCCGCGTGCATCTCGTTGGATAAATGTTGCGCCATCAAGATTGAAATTATCTTTGATTAAAATTTCGATGAAAGTTTAATAAATTAAGAATTAAGTCGTTTCCGTTTTATCAGATATGGATTTTATAGCTATATATACGAAGCGATATCGTCAACTGAATGTTTAATGAGCAGAACTGCCTCAATTAAATACATAACGACAAACATTAGCACCTAAAGTTAATTGCTTCACGATGATAATCGGACGGAGACAGTCGAGTCCCAGTTATTACAATCATTTTCGAGACCTCTTCTACTTCATTCGGAATGTACCGTATATCATTAAAGTAACCGATTTTCAAACAATATAATTAACTTTGAATGAAGTATCATAGATTCTTCTAGACATCGTGCGTTGCTAGACACAAGTCAAGAATAGAAAATGAAAAATATAGCCTTACAGATAAATATAATTAATCGTCTCGCTGCAAATCTCATTTCAAAGAATTTTTTTTTAATAAAATCCTGTATCGCTGAACGCTTGACAAAATTTACGATTGAAAATATGGGTCAGATAAAGCTCGTGAATAACAATGATACCGAGAAAACCTGTCGCGCGGTTAATCGAAGAGGAGGCGAGGAGAAGTCCGTTTCACGCCGTGCCGCGATCGCGGAGAGTGGGGAAACAGCGTGAGAGAACTCGTCACGTTGATCCGGCTCGCAATAACACTGTTGGCGCGGTGGAAGTCAGAAGATGAGGAAGAAGAAACCGCGAGAGCACAGGCGGCACTTTCACTCGGCAGTATGTCGAGGATGCGCAACGCTCGTGAACTTGCCTGAACGCGGCGTTGTACTCTTGCCGCGGCGTGACAGGCATTAAGACCCGCCGTCAGTTACAGGGACTGCGGGACTCGGCTTTTGTGCCAGATTACGACGAATCGGTTTGACGCAACATCGCCCGAGCCGGCAATACACGCCCGGCCGCATTTTTCTCACCGTCGTCTAACATCGACAGCGAAACTTCCTATGAAGCGTCTATCGAACGCAGGAAAAAGCGCGCCTGTAAATTTGCGCTAATTATATATGCGTGCGTAATACAAAGTATCAGATAACGATGTTCCCTCGCGTTAATAGCTCTTCTCACGTCCTCGATGGAGACGCATATACGAGATATTCTAAAATCCCTGACATTCTTTTTAATATTGTGAATGAATTCTTTAATGAGAGAAACGAATTCTTCAGTTAAGGATTTACGTTTTGCGCAATCGATGTACGTTGTAGAAATTGGTAATTAAAGGACAGGCCGGGTTTCTCCTCAAGATCATTAATATAGCTTCGTTGAGGACAAATTTTTAACAGAACTCTGGCAAAGTTCTTCTGTTTAAATAATTTTTGCGAAGACGTATTACTAGAAATTGCAAAGTTGTAACAGATAATAGTCATTCTGCAAATTTTTAAGGAAAAATCGATTTCTGATATAATGTAAATCTTAATTGTACAGGTTGACTTCAATTACGTTGAAGTTTTGAAAGGTTTGGAAAACGGTTGAGTCATAGTCAAGTATATTTGTCATTAAATTATCTTGATTATCGTTATTATACGTTTCCGACATAAATTTACATTATCTCAAGACCAACTCGGGCAAACGACATCTTATAATGAGCAAGGAAAATTGTTGGATTTATGGCTCTTTATTACTCGATACTCGAGCTGCCCGAAGTTAATTTAGATCTGAGAGGATTATACCCTAATCAATTTTGATCTTAGGTAATGACATCACATCCGACAACCGCATCCAGCGAAGACAATACGTGCAAAAAAACAAGCGGAAAAGCGCTACTTTCCGCGTCCGAAGTCGGTTTCCTTTCAGCGAATCACGCAACCGATCGATAAAATCTATTCCACTTCTTTTTTTAATCATTTTCTCAGATGCAATCGGCTTTTCATCGTTGGCGCCGCGATGTACCGAGATACCGCTCTGCCTCCCACATTTCGGACACGCGCGCGGGACACGCAGAAACGCGGAAATGGGAAACGTGAAAGCGCGGCGTCTCGGCGATGTCGCCAAGTACGTACCGATTATACAACGAGTCCTTGGTCGTTGAGTAACGCACAGAATCTAGCGAGAGAAGATGGGCCGATGCGCCCGAATGCAATTAAACGCGGAGACGCACACCACGACGTACGCCCGCGCCAATAGGCCGTATCATATCGCAAAACTCCACGAGAGAAAGTCGAGACGGGGAGCTTCCATCGAGAAGGACCGTGTCCGCCTCTGCCGCTCGAAACGGTTTATTTTGGCCCAAAGTACACACGTATCCATCAATCTAAATTGGTTCGAGGTCGATAATTGGCTAGAATGCTGCTGAGATTTCTATCTCTTCTTCTGAGATTGTTGTAGAAACTCCGCCACTACTTTCCTCGCGGCTTCGACCGTTAGATCTCGAAGGATCACCTACCAGACAAAGGGTGGTCGCGAAAGCATTCCACCGTCGGGTATACTTTATATATATACACGTAATACCAATAATGATCGAGAGCCGTGATAGTCCCAAGTCTTTCCGTGTAATCCGACGGCATGGATCGGGCATGGAAAGTTATCCGGGGCAGAAGCTGCGAGCCGGTGGAGGATACCGTGAAAAATTCGAAGCATGGGAGTGTCCCCGAGCGGTTAGACGCGATTGTTCCGCACGTCTTGCATGACCTTATGCGTATTGGAATAAACGCCGACGCGTCTACGGAGCTATGCGACGTGTACGAGAGGATGCAGCCGATGGGCGCGCGACTTTCCACTTTCGACGCGAAAAAATGGTCGATTCAACGGACCGCGAAACAGTACGTTCGCGATTATTAAGGAAGCCGTTGATTTACGGCGCCGCGCGTATAGATTTCTGCAGGCGTATACATATAGGTAGTTGGACGGACGGGATACGTCGAGATACATCGACGCGTCTTACGAAACGCGTCCGGAAATCTTTCCCATTCAGAGGAGAGGCAGGTGGAATCTCCCGGCTACCGTTACTATTACGTCCACGCCGCGTTCTCGATTAGATGCCTCCCGTGCTGCACTCCTAGGCGGCATGGTCGGCCGGCTTTCGGGTTTCGTAAGAACTTGCCTGCCGTGTAATACGTTTTATCCGGCTTATCTCGCTCTGTTCACAGAATGGATCGTTGCGGCGCTCGAAACGGAGGAGAGGAAAAGAAGTAAAAAAAAAAAGAACCGGAGGAGAAGAAAACTTTCTTCCCGCGGCTCGAAAAAGATGCCATCTGCTTTCGAGGGTCATCGAACCCGCCGTCTCCGACACACAGGTATCCACGCCCATCCCTCCACCGTCATCAATGCCTGATATAATTACTTTCTCTCGAAATGCGCGCGCCATCGACCAGAGAGGTACCTCGTCGGCATGACCGTGCATAAAAATGAAGGATCTCGAATGATCGGTTTAAGCGAAAGAGATCCTCGAAGGTACTTTTTCTCCGCGGAGATACACACACGTCGCGTCGAATTAGAAAACCGGAAAAACTGATCGTTCGAGATATAATCGGAGAAAATTATCTTATTGCGCGCAGCTCGCACCACACACAAATCCGTGGAATTGCAGCGCGCAGGCCTTTATACGATCCATCAAGTCAATTTGATTAGATTGTTTCTGCCCGATTGTTTATTTCCGTTTCTCCGCCGCGCCCTGTGCCGATTTCGAATGAACTCTCACGTCGTACTACGTGTTATCGACATATTCCCCTTTTGGTCCATTGATCGAACTTATACGAGGAGAGAGAGAGCATATATATCGTATGCATCTAGACCGCGACGAGCATAATATCTCACTTCGAAAGGTTTCACTGTCTTTTTCTCTCTTCTCCCTTTCTTTTTTATAACACATACGTATACATGTATACGTACACACTTTTTCCACGATACAGCACGGCGATCAATCTCGATCGCTTCAAAACTAACGACTCGCATGCCGACCCTCCGTTTCAGCCTGCCCGTGAAACTAATTCTAACGCTAATTAACGCGCCCGTGCTACATGACAACTGGGTCGTTAGAAGCGCATATCCATCAACGCGTATACATACACGGCTCGCGTGTTTCGCCTTGGCGCAATTCGCGAGCAAGTAGAAATTGATCCAGTGGTCCAGCGACTGCACCGGAGCACGTCGATTCATTAATGCGATTGGTAATGAGCCTAGTCGGTGAGCTTCACGGTGAATTGCCGTAAAGTGGACGCCGACAGGTAAATTGCGGAGACCGCGGGAGGACCGACCTCTTTATCTGAATCAGCGACTATAAAATAACTATATTTAGTTTCTTCGTTTCGAATTAATCTCGAGAGTTATACCGCTATGGACTGCTTTAAAAAAAATCGGCAAAATTAACGTTTATTAGCGTTTGTCACGAATTTTTGCCCGATAAGCGAAAGTCGTTTCCAAAAGCAAAGTATGATTGGTACTTTTTTAAAGCCTGAGATGTAGACTTTAAACAGAAAACGATTAGCTTTTGAACAAATATATATAATTAAATATTAATTTTTTGAAAAACAATATTTTTTTTAATTTAAAATATCTTTATATTAATTTATCAATATATAAACTATAAAGCATAAATGGAAAGTAGGTGTAACTTAAGCGAAGCAACTTTCAAGTTCTAATCATTACTTCTAAATATATTAAAAAGTGCGATCTAACAAAGCAACTATAAATAAAAAATTTGGTTTAGATCACATCCACAATACGTTATTTTTCAAGTTGCACGATATTGATATTAAGTATTGGATAGTTATATGTAATTTGCTATCCATAATTGCCACATGATAGCGCGTTTTCATTATTGAGAGTAGCAAAACCATTAATATTTATCGGAAATATGACATGACACGATTGCGCGTGAAAAATCGGGCCGATCGGACAAACGATTCATTAAACGGCTATCGAAAAAAAAAAATTCGTTAAGTAGAAAAGCTCATGCACATGTCCCTTCCGCGCGTACGATATGTACACTCGCGAATCTGGAAGTAGCGAAACATATGATGGAAGAAGAAAGTGGCCACCGTGAAATGCTCACATCGTCGGTTTCTTCGCAGGTAGAAACTCAAGTATCTACTTGAGTATCAATGCGTACGCATTTAGCTAGTACTAGAATTACTTGCGGGAGGACTGCTATCACCGAGTAATGGCATTTAATTTCATCACGTGTGACAACTTAACTTAAACCAACGCATGGATTATCGGACGTCGTACTCAACGACGGAAAAAAACAGGGAAAACGAGAAGAGATCGAACGCACGATATTATAATTTTTTTCTTTTTCAAGATATCCTAAATGGAACTTGTCTCTCGATTATTGATATTCGATTACTTTTCGTTTGCCATACGCGTTTTAAAGACCATATCAGACTACGCATTGGAGACCGAGGATTGCAAATTGAAAATTAGAATTTAATTATTCAGATAATTTTAATTTTAAAATTATCCCGTTTCGTTTCGGTTGGTTAAATTTTAATCTTCAATTCGCAATTTTTAATCTCGAATGCATAATTTGAGATACAGCTGGCTTCGAGATATTATTACGTTTGTGTCACCATCAAGTTTTTCTAAACCTGTACCCGATCACTAATTCGCACTCATCGAGATCGATATTATTCGAGTCACTGTCACTTGACACGAGAAATGCGTAATCCACCACCGCGAAGAGGAGAGCAGGAAGAGGATCGACACAGCTGATGTGTTTCGAAGAAACGAAAAGGAAAGAAAAAAAAAAGAGAGAAAGAAGAGAAAATCGAAGGAAAGTTCACTAAGCGGGAAAGCTGATCAGTGAATGAGTGGTTTCGTACTCACCAAGCGCATGATGCTGTCTGTGCCCACGCTCGTTCAGTACTCGGCTTTTACTTCGGGAAGATGATCTCCTGAATAGAGGTAGGTAGGTAGGTAGTGATAGTCCCTGATGTGCGCGACGGAGGTGGGGTCACGTACCCCACCGGTGTTAACACGCATATACGTACAAGTTGCACGTACAGGTTGGCAGGTTCACTGTCCAGCAGCTGCGGCGGTCTCGCCGCTTTCGGTCCCGTACGTCTCGCCGCGGATCGGCTCCTTTTGAATACCGCCGCCTGCGTTCCCGTGACCCATTTCCGTCGCGTTCCCGCGCGTTTCGCGAGCGAGGGAAATAGGGATAGGTTTATGTCAGATGAGTACGTGTCACGTGGCCGATATTTGAATACAAAAGCACTTAATATAGATACATATCTTTATACTCTCTCTCTCTCTCTCTCTCT
>NW_012026821.1:2305141-2306453 GCF_000956235.1 Wasmannia auropunctata | reverse complement strand
ACATGTGTACGTGATTTACGCTATTATATTATTCCACTTTACGTTTACATTTTATTCGAGTAATACGACGAAGATTTATCGAGCGCGGCTGTGTAGCTCCGCAAAAGTTATCTTCCCGCTCGTCTTTCGCGATTATTCTCAGCGTACTCGTGCGCGTCGCGCTTTGATCCCGGCGCGGGCAAACAAAAAACTGCACATCGAAGGTACGACGCGACGGCGACGTGGCCGTGGTTCCGTGCTCGCAAACGCCCTAGGAGATTACTCGCGAGCGTCTTTCAGCAATCCGAACAATTCCGAGACCGAGTGATATAGAATATTCATGAGTGGATCCCTCCTTCTATCGCAAAAATCCCGCCATGTCTGTGGACTTTCACAAGAAAAAAAATCAAGACTTTATATATATTGTGCATTACGGTTCGTAAAGCCCATATCAGACTACGCATTGGAGACCGAGGATTGCAAATTGAAAATTAGAATTTAATTATTCAGATAATTTTAATTTTAAAATTATCCCTTTTCGTTTCGGTTGGTTAAATTTTAATCTTCAATTCGCAATTTTTAATCTCGAATGCATAATTTGAGATACAGCTGGCTTCGAGATATTATTACGTTTGTGTCACCATCAAGTTTTTCTAAACCTGTACCCGATCACTAATTCGCACTCATCGAGATCGATATTATTCGAGTCACTGTCACTTGACACGAGAAATGCGTAATCCACCACCGCGAAGAGGAGAGCAGGAAGAGGATCGACACAGCTGATGTGTTTCGAAGAAACGAAAAGGAAAGAAAAAAAAAGAGAGAAAGAAGAGAAAATCGAAGGAAAGTTCACTAAGCGGGAAAGCTGATCAGTGAATGAGTGGTTTCGTACTCACCAAGCGCATGATGCTGTCTGTGCCCACGCTCGTTCAGTACTCGGCTTTTACTTCGGGAAGATGATCTCCTGAATAGAGGTAGGTAGGTAGGTAGTGATAGTCCCTGATGTGCGCGACGGAGGTGGGGTCACGTACCCCACCGGTGTTAACACGCATATACGTACAAGTTGCACGTACAGGTTGGCAGGTTCACTGTCCAGCAGCTGCGGCGGTCTCGCCGCTTTCGGTCCCGTACGTCTCGCCGCGGATCGGCTCCTTTTGAATACCGCCGCCTGCGTTCCCGTGACCCATTTCCGTCGCGTTCCCGCGCGTTTCGCGAGCGAGGGAAATAGGGATAGGTTTATGTCAGATGAGTACGTGTCACGTGGCCGATATTTGAATACAAAAGCACTTAATATAGATACATATCTTTATACTCTCTCTCTCTCTCTCTCTCT
>NW_012026821.1:2284788-2305121 GCF_000956235.1 Wasmannia auropunctata | reverse complement strand
TCTCTCTCTCGTATTACGCATAAATCTTTCAAAAGACAATTATTAACGTAAATTGCATCGTTTCAAAATAATCAAATTATTATTACCTTTTTAACTTGACATTCAACATTGTTGAAGGCTTTATATAATTGTCGATCAACCGCGAAGCAAAGCGCTTTAAAAATTTTTGTATATAGACATAAAACGTCTTTTTTTCAAATATATATATTTGGAAAATTAAATATAAAAAAAATTCCAAGAACGTTTGATTTTTCTTGGACATTCATTAGTCAGTGATTTGCGCATACCTATCTCGAGGCTGAATTATGAAAAAACTTTCAAAATTCAGTAAATGTTATTTTTATGGTAGAACAACTCTCACCGCGAGTGAGCAATGATTAATTATGATGATGATTGCAGCGACAGATACGGCAAGGACGGATGCGTGCGTACATCGCGTCGATGCCGAATCGAACGGATACGCACGTCGGTCGCGCAACGACCTTCGCCTTCCTCGGCGAGCCGCGAGATTGGCGAGAAACGCAGAAAGGCGAGAACCATGGCGGCGGTACTATTGGCGAAATTGTGCTTTCGCTGTGTCGTGCGCTTTTCCGACCGAGAGTACATGCGCTGAGGGAGAAAAGCCGTCGGGATCGAGTAGGCAGAAAAAATGGTACGTGAAAACGCAACTGTCCGTCACTGTCGTCGCGAGGCAGGCACGTAATCGTATGCCGGAGTATTTGGCGGTGGCCTAACCTCTGACCGGGCAGCCGATACCATTTCCTGCAATATGTTGCGTCATTTCGTTGTACGAGCCTCCCGGAAGATCAAGTTGATTGCCCTGCTTTTTTTAATAAATTTCTTAATTTTGCCACCGGAACGCCTAGTCAGTTTTTAAATTTTTCTACCTTCTACTTTGTGGAATGATCAGCCTGTCTTTTGAAAGGCTTATGTCACATTTCTTGTAATTACATATAAATATACCAACTATATTTGCTTTTCGTATCTTTCAAGGATTTGTTTATATAATATTATTAATTCTGTGTAAATCTGGATCTGTTTTGGATAATGGCAGATCGTAGTCCATATATACATAGATGTGTATTTTTTTGTTTACTATAGTTGTGTTCAAAGAAAATAAATATATTTTTGTTAGCTACTTAATGAACATGTGTATATCGTGTTTAATAAACAATTGTTATATATAAAATAAATATTGCGCTGTAATAAGCTCTTTGTTAAATTTCTAATGAATTTTTTAATATTAAATTCATGTAATTCCATCCAAAATATTTATTGCCTCGTGCATTGGCAGAACCACGGCAGTGAATCCAGCAATGACACGGACGAAGGCGATGATCAAGAGGCGTCTTCTTTGCAAGAAGGAACAAACATTGTGGATACCTTAACGTCTTTCAGGGAACAATGGCAGCGCGAGCTGACGATATCACCTAAGCGTGATACATCAAAGACGTATTCGCCAAGTCAGCCTAACATCGAGGTGGCAAACGACGAAGCCTCTATCGAGAGCAAGGTACTGTGATTATTGATTATTTCGAAATAAGACGCTTTGAATTTCTGTAACATTACCATAAGAATATTGCTTTGTTTCAGGCAAAGAATTTATTCCTTAAAGGTATTGAGCACGAACAAAGCAGAAAGTTTTACGAGGCGATCCAGTTTTATAAACGTGCGGTACAATTGGTTCCTGATATTGAAGTTCGTTTGTACGAGTCAACGAAAGCAAAAGCAAGAGACAGATTCGATGCCGATGATTGTTTTGATACGTTAGACAATGACTTTTCAACTACCAACGACAGCAAGAATCACAATGAAGTTGACGAAGAGGAAACTGATTTATTTTTGAAGTTGTCTAAAATCGTAAACCGCAATCAATGTGTATGCTTTCCAAAATTTGAGCAAAGTGTAAGCATCCTCATTTTAACATTTATAGTATTATTTTAAATGTACGATATATTTATGCACACAGGATTGTGCTGTAATTCTTGAAATGTGCTGTATTTTATATTTGGACATTTTTTCTTTATGTGTTTTACAGACAACGCATATCTCCGCATTACCTATGGAGATAGTGCTTTACATTCTAAGATGGGTTGTGTCTTCTGAATTGGATTTTCGATCGTTAGAAATGTTTTCGAGAGTATGCCGCGGATTTTACATATCTGCACGAGACACGGAGATCTGGCGTCTAGCGTGTGTTAGGTAAATATCCATAAATATTATTGCTCGATTATTGATTGATCATGTAAATGGAATTGCTGTTTCGATAGGGTGTGGGGTGTAAACTGCGGTACTTGCGAACCGAAATACAAGTCCTGGAGGGATATGTACTTGCAGCGGCCTAGATTAAGATACAACGGATGTTATATCAATAAAACGAGCTACATACGCGATGGAGAAAATAATTTTCAAGACCGTTTTTACAGACCGTGGCATCTCGTTGAATATTTCCGGTACCTGAGGTATATAACAGCAGTATTACTATAATAATATCGACAAAAATTCCTATTTTACTGTAATCATATTACGACATCCCAAGTGAATTAATTTTTCGTAACATTTTTTCTTGCATTTAGATTTTTTCCCGAAGGAAGAGTTTTAATGTTGACATCGACCGAGGAAGCTCAAAACTGCGTGAATTCCTTACGAAATCGCACACCACGCAACCCATCAGTTCTCGTTGGTCATTTTCGATTACACGATAATTACGTTATACTTGTGTTGAAGAGGCAAGAAACTAAGGGAATCAATTTCTACAGAAGGAAAAAAAGAGAACCGGTGCACGACAGCGGCGAACAAACGTTTCATATTGTAAGTAATAAGGACTAGATATGTCTGAAATTGAAAGCTATGTATAGCTTTCATCAAAAATTTGTGTAGCTTTCATCAAAAAATGTATAGCTTTCATCAAACTCTTTCAAAAATTAGTTAACAGTTTTCTTACGTATGTTGTAGGAATTTGAGATACAGAATTATCACAGAAGAGTAAACTCCCAACTGAAATGGGTCAGCTACAGTATTTTCACAAAATATAAAAACGGACAGGAAACGAAGATTTGTCTAAAGGAACCATCTGTAAGGGAATTCAGGGCGTCGCCGATCGGCGGCAGATATCCACCTCTTAAATTCAGCAGGGTAAAGAGTTATACTCAGGAGAGCGAAGTCCCGTTATAGTAATGAAACTTGGCAACAAATAAATCATATGAATCATGAGAGTACAATTATTGAATTATTCTTACAGAAGAAGAAAAATAGTGAGTGTAGTGAATTCTCGATATGTTACAAGATCGAAAACAAAAATCTAATTATAATATATTGAATGTGCTTTTCTTTGAATTGTATTAAGTACATGTACACATTTTTCAAGATATTTTATTTATCTTGTATCACGCGTTATATTTCTATAACAGTTTCTATTAGTACATTATACAACCTGCAAATCACAAACTATTCTTTAAAGAGTTAATTACGTTGATAATACCTTCCAATCGCATGGAAGTGTAATTTATTTATAGATCTAATATATAATTATTTAAGCACTAAAATACATAGTGCCTTACATCATTTCGCAATGAATTGCATACTTAAGAACTTAACAAAATATGTACTGAAGAATGTAACATGGTTTTGTTTATTAATTAATTATTGCTCAGCTATATATAGTTAAGTTTAAAAATGTGTTAATTGAATAAAATCTGTAAATTTTTTAAATTATGTATATAATTTTGTATAATTATATATAATAAAAAAATAGCAAGCACTGAAAATTTACGATTTTATTTATGCAGTAAGAATATAACACACTCATGTGAAAATGCAACGCATGTCAACTCTTGCGGGACATGTGAAATGTATGCTCGTACTTTGTAATTCCTATCGGTTGCTCTTTTGCTACTAAGTAATCTTTGCACAAAATCGTAAATCTATAGTCAATTTTTACTGTATATCAATTGGCTATATATTTTATAATTTGAATTACTCATCTAAATCGAAATTTACATTTCTAATTTTCCATTGCTCTATTTCTGAATGGAAATAGAATTAGATCTCTTTAGAATAATTTTATTATGGGTTTAGTATCACCTGAACGACGAATTATCTTGCTATAGTGGAATTGAACCAGCATCCACCGATATTTAAAATTATTTCAGTTTTAGTTGATATAATTATGAAGCATAATTAATATAAAGAAATGGACGTTCAGAATATGTATATTGTTAAATGACTCTCAAAGTCTACACGGTCCGAAAATTTTAATCCTGTTCTCGCGCGAATATAATTTCTCCTCTATATTGTTTGAACGGTTTCTCCAAATTTTGTTTCAAATATAGTTCGACATGACCATGTAAATTTTTATCATTCTAATACGAGAAATAAATCAGTTTTTAAAATCCCATTAAAAAATACACTGTTTCTCTGAATTTTGAAAAATTAATTTATTCTCAACACAATTAATGTTTATATTGATCAATTAAGTAGAATAGCTGTAAGTTTGAAATAGCCTTTTATCATTTGTACGCTCTGATTCGTATATCAAGATCTTAAATACGGACCCGTGTAGACCGTTAAACTCTAAGTTGTTGCATCACAACGTATTGATGTGCTTGTATTGCTTTCCACAGATCACCTTTAATACTTTCTCTCACTATATGTTAATGAAGTACATACAATTGACTCTAGTAAATTCCTAACTTCTTTCAATAGACTTATATGTTCTCCAGGTAACCATGTAAAGAATAAGCGAGTTGTAAGGAAAAGTGATAAATATTTGTTTTAAGATTTATTTCCTAACACATTGATTTTTATCTTGTGTTTGTCTTTTTTTTACTAAAGAAGAGATAGATTTTATTCCATTGCTGAATTTTTTTCGTTAACAATACAATTTAATTATAAGATATATAAAATAATATTACAATGTTGAATAAAAATTTAAGATTGAATGGAATTTAAAATCTGTGAAATATATGTATGAATCGATTTTACAACGATATTTTTCAAATAAACTGTCCTCACTAATTACAATAAAAAAGATAGATACATTTTTGATATAAAAATGTATATCATTTCATTAAAATGGAAAGATGATAAACGATATTTCTCTTCAATTATATTGTTAAAAATTTTAAGGTAAAATATTTTGCTCTTTTAACAAACAAACAAATAAGACAAAACTCACTTCTTTCTCGCATTATACTCCCGCCAGTTTCCATCAATTCTACTTTACCTATTTGTGTGTTTGCAGAAAAACACCACAAATATCCCATTACATTAAGCATTCGATATGATAAGTAACCGTATGTACTTTGTACTCGTGATTGTACCTAAACCGTCCCGCAATGATCACATAAATTAAGTAACTCTGTATTAAACTCTGTTTTATATATATATGTATAATATGTATATATATTTTTTTTTCGATATCCTTAACTTTATCTATTATAGAATTCAGCACTTTCTGGTCTCCAAATGTCGAAACGCTCGACTAATCGCCAGTTGTTATAGGCTCGATTTATCACAGACTGCAGCAAGCCGTCGCGTTCTTCATGATTCAATCACAATTCTTCGCGACCCGAAGGAAGAGAGCTTGTTTTATTGCACGTAGACGGATCGGACATCCAGGCGAGGTCCTTCAAGGTTGCGGCGTGCATGGAGCATACCGCCAGGACGACCATAACATGCATCACATTATGGGAATTTAGCACTAAATCCAATCTGCCGGGGATCCACTTCTCTGGAATGCGAAGAGCGCCAATGGTTGCACCTATCACAGCTATGAGATCCTGAAAATCATTCCTACATCAGCATTATCTCTATAATCGTCAGTTCGGTGCGCGCGCGGCTGTCTCGGGATCGTATATTCAAAGTCAACCTGTAATATTATATGAATAAGAGCCTCGGGTGATCCGCCACCAATGCCGAAACACCTCAGCGTCATGACCAGCATTCTCATTAGGAAAGGAGGGGCAAAACATAAACGCCTTTCCCATGGTGATCTCGCAGTCATTGCCTATGAATTAAAATGTTTAAACGTTTTTATCACAACGAAAATCTCGACGAGTATCTCGGCATGACGTAAGCTAGAAGATACCTTTAAAAGTCCCCACATACTAAGGGAGCAATAAATAAAAATGCAGCAATACCAGACGTTATCGGCAAGGCAATGAACAGCGGCTGCCATCATCGGTATAGCTCCTGAAATGAATCGTGCATGAAATAGAGAAGCGTCTTTTATTTCTGCCACTACAGAAACTGTTCGCGTAATCACTCCTTATTTAAAACTCTCTTCATCCGAAGCGGAAGTCGCGACCAAAGTAATTTGTAAGATCCACTTGAAATATACGAGGAAAGTCGTTTGTAAAATAAAATCTAAAATTGTGAGCTCTAGTCATTGTGTTCATTCAGCACATTCTGTGAAAGGGGCTTTCATTTAAAAATCGGATCACACACCGAAACTCTGGCACAGCCATATGCCGATCATGTCGACTTTCAGCAGTGTTCTGTACAAAACTTCGTCGTAGTTTACGTTCATGAAGAGGTGGTACAGGAAGGATCCGATCCACGGACTAACAGCGCCGATCAAGTGACACCAGGACAGAACTCCCACGAGTGTCCCTTTTGTATTCCATGGGAGGAGATGTGGCACGGTCACCAACATATACAGGATAGCGAATCCTGTAAGCACACACGGTCGCTCGTACAGGATTTGCTTTCGGGCAAATGCATTTCGGTATGAAATTCTTGGATGTTAGAAAAATCGTGATATATATCGTGATACATATATATCGTGAGAGATATAATTCATCTTTTATAAACTTATAATTTTCACCTTCGACAAATTTAATAATCATATCTTCTTATAAAGAAAATGTTCAAAATGGGAAGATAATTTCCATTAAAGAGAGAAGCACTGTTCATCAAGAACAAATTTTTTAATTTTTTTAAATTTTCTGCCTCACAAATAATTATTCAAATGATAATGCTATCATTGATAAACTAAAAAACGTTAACGGCAAAAAGATTGGCAAATATAGAGGGATTTATAAATCGAGACGGATGTATAGATTCATAATATTGTTTAATTTTCTTTAAAAAAATTATTTTAAGATTGTATTTTAATGAGTTCCCCCACATACGTGGGTAGCTCTGACCTACTAAGATTTTATTTCACGCACATGTGCGCCGGTCGATACATGAGATTTATATACAGGATGGTCCACCAGGAACAGAACGCTCAAATGCTTCTTCTAGCTGGTTTCTCCTTCGAACGAAGGAAGATAAAGGTATGTTAAGGGTAATTCGTGTAATTTTAAAGAGCGACAGAAAGAATTCTTTTTATAATCTCTTTCTACAGAAGGATTCCGATTTCGGACGAGCGCATGTACATACATCGCGGTTTATTTTATGCACAAAAACGAGCGAAGCGCCGTGCAAACGCGTCGCTATTTGTTATATGTACAAAGACTGATAAATCGTTCGTGCACGTTTAGAATATGTTTGACTGACATTCAGTACGATTAGAAATTTATCAATGAATCAGCTTTAACGGAGAAAGAATATCCTATGGGCTCGCTTTCATCGATCGTTCGTTACCCCGCAATGCGTCTTCGTTGAGCGCGATGTTTTCACGGAAGTTGGCCTTGATAGTATGCACCTTGACTTTAAAGCCCTTAAGGGACTTAATCTACTTTCCCGGTTAATCCAATCATGAGGATGACGAATCTTCTCTGTGATATAATCGCGTATTCTGTAGATGGAATATAGTTGACCGCGTGAAGAATAATGATAGCTACTATCCTGCGATTCAATTTCAATTTCGTTTTGCAGAGTCACAGAGTTTCGCATTTGATTTATTTTATTTTACTTTGCAATATGTATTCCTTTCTCTCTCTTTCTCTCTCTTCATCAAAACAGCTAGTCGAATTAGCGAAATTTAATTCGATAATTCGAACTTAGAATTAATCTAGATTCATTCACTGTTAAATTTCTTATGATAATTTTTTATTATTTTTCTAAACAAGTGGTACGAAACAAAGAGAATGTATCTTCTGGCTACAAAAGAATTTTGCAACAATAATCAACATCGGACTTGTCAAGAAATTCAGCAAATAATGTCTTATTTTGGAAGCGAAAATTTTATTATTGCAATAAATAATTTTCTCTCATGTTTTAACATCTAATCTCTAAGCTAAACTACTATTTCAGAATTTTAAACACGCTTATAGAAAAATAAAAATAACTATAATTCGCGCAATCAAAATCTTTATATCATAATTACAGTAGTTAACGAATTTAAGATTCCATCTTTCTCGAGATCTGTAATTCGGCATACAATTTAGCTATCGCGCAGGCAACTCTGAAAGAATTCGTCGTGCGACACAAGAAGAAATTGCAGGACGGAAACTGCGTTAAGATCATACGTTAAGAAAAAAAAAATGAACCGTTCAGCGTCATTTTCATTTTAATTATAAATGCATTCATAATCACGGGATGTGTAATCGCGATAGGATTTCCGGTCTCACCGTGCGTCAGGATGTTGACGGTCTCGTTGTGGATGTAGAAAAGGCTACCGAGGCACTGGCGGATGGTCATGAGCGGCCTGTAGCCGGTGTAGATGTGCGGATTGAATTGGAGGTGCTGCGGCATGTCGCTCCATCGTCGCAGCAGCAGGACCTTGGCCGGCGTCTCCTCCGGACGCGGCGTCTCGGCGCCGCTGGACATCCTCTTGTCGTCGTCCTGACGCCGCGCTCCGTACGTGTCGGTGTCCTGGTGGTGCGACGACGAGGCCGACATTGTCGCCGCATGGCGCGGACGCTCGTCGTCCCGGAACGGCGTCGTGCAACGGCGAACGCGCGGTGCCCGCTGCCTCGGGGAAGAGGGATCGGTCCGGCCAGCGGACTGTGAGCGGACGAGGCGGCCTCCGAGATCGCGCCTCCCGAGAGCCGTGGAGCCCTCAACGGCGGCGACGTCGCCACTGCAACGTCGTGCGCGCCGCTGAAACCCCCGTCCCGCGCCCGCTCGCCGGCAGCAGCCGTCATCCGCACGCGATTCGGCCCTCTCTGACGGTCCCGTCGCCACGGCAACCGCATCGATCCCATCACGTCGGTCGGGGCGGTTAGAGGAGGCAACCTCATCGCGCGCGATCTCGCAGCGTGTCGCAGATGCTCTTACCTGCAGACTTTGCTGATTGACTAATAAATGGCTCGTAACTACTTATGACTTGAATTGGAAATTTTGTTATGTTAGTTTGACAGATGAATCATTCTTTCTTTTTCCTACTGTTTTTCATACTGTTTTGTTAATCTTTACACAAAATGATTGATAATGCAAACGCATTACGTGCTACAATGCACGTTTGCATTAATAATGCAAACACAACATGTGAAGCTTCTTGGGGAGATTTGTTATCGCTTGGTATCCGTTCATTTATTTCAAAACATAACTGCAGGGTTTTAAACATAATTGGTTATATTATGTATAATTAATGTATGGAATAATTAAATATTTTTAACAATAGGAAACTTTCTTGTAAGTTAACTTGAAGGACACTAATATAATTGTGCTTTAAACAGCATTAGAATTTTAAGCAAGACACGTAGCTGGCATGCAGCCCCTGAACGTTCCGTGGATCTTCCACGCGTGACCTATTGACACAATTTCGGTGGTTGGATGTTTTTGAGTTAATATGCTATGCTGGATATCGTCGTCTCCTGTCCCTCGCATTATACATTATGCAAAATATACATACTATTTCAAGCTTTATCGACTTGCATCGACGAACATTGCTTCGTCCTTGCAGAGTGGAATTATATAAAAACTATTGTGCTGGAAATAAAACAAATCGAAGGGAAACTGAAGAACGACTGTATTCGTCATCAATGAATTTCTATTAAAAATATCATATTTTGTCTCAATAGGCATGAAAATCCATCTCAAAAAAAAAAAAGAGGAGAAGGTTTAATTTGATAGTTATATTAATTACTTTTAAAATGTGGTACGGCATAGTGAAACGTTATGAAAGAAGAAAAGAAACATCGAAACATTATACGTAATTTTATTTTGTAATGTTTGCCTCTCACGCCAATTTGTGCGCAATGCGTCTTTAATGTGCATCGATACCATTCTCCGCATCACGGTAGATGCAATCAACCGAACTTGCCAGCGAGAGTGCGCGCGAAAGTTGACCGTAGCTTGTTCTCGCGACAAGCGCGTCATACGTCAGAGTCGCTCAAAATCCGAAAGAGCGACAGGAACGCGACTCAGGTCTTCGTCGGCGACTTCTCGCGGCCGCTGCCGTCGGGGACACGTTCCGGTCCGCAGATGCGTCTCGATCTGTAAGCCCGCATAATATCTATACCTATATAGCGTAATTTGTCGATCGTAAATAGCGCGACATTTTACACACACACACACGGCGAACGTTCTCCCTTACGTTCCCTCTCTCTCCCTCCCGGCGCATGTAAAGACTGTTTTAGGACTCGGGGCGACTCTCTGACAATGGATACCAAAATTCCCGACGGGCCACCACCTGGCGTTGACCTTCACCCGACGTCGAAATGTCCGCCCGTCGTACTCGGGGTGAGCCCCGCCGCGACGGCGCAAGCGCACCCCGACAACGGGGTGCACTACTTCCAGCAAGTACTCCTGGTGAGTATCGCGCGCGCGATTATGATGTGTGCAACTACCGCGTTGCGCTCTCTCCTCAGGCTGTCCCCGAGGAGTGTTCGCGGTATGCCCCGTTGCTTGACAATTTGCAGAACCGCGGGTCGTGCCAGTCGGCCGTGTCTCGCTGTACAGGTAGCCTGCGCGCCCTGCGCACCCCGTCCGCTCACCCCCTTTTAATTGGGTTACGACGTCATCTTCGGAGATCTAACCCTCTCCTCCCGCCCTACCATTAAGCCTTTTCTACACACGAGGGACGGGCTTTAGCTTGAAAAATAACGGCGAGTGATTACCGATTAACTGAGAAAATTCAGTTTGCCCAGATTGTCGATGTAATTCGATTGCGATCTCATTTACTCCGACATGCTGCATACAGCTATACGTGTTTTGGCGCAAGTCTGTGTGTCACGTGGCCTCGTGCGAGACAATACGAGCTGGCGCTCGTATTAGATATCGACGTTCTGTCGAGGGAAGGGAGATTAATATCTTTGCGTAATCGCGCGTAATTTTTCGATATAAATGGCGGTAGCAAAACGTATCTTAAATCTCGCATCTTTTGCACATATAAAAAATTTTTAATTTCTCGCTTGTTTATTATATGCACGGTATATTCATCTCACGGTAATCTCACGATAAGGGAAAGATTAATTTTGTATGAATCTATATGCTAAGATATATAATTCTTTTTTTTTTTCTAAAATCCGCGTGGAATAACTGACGAATGAATCCGATTGAAGTCACGGGGATCATCTTTCATTTACTGCAAAATGTAAATTTTAATCACAGCATCAAAGTCCATCGTAATATTCTAACAAAATACTGCGGTCTTCAATTTGAACTCTTCTCTGCCGCAGAACACCTGCAGAGAACTGTGGACGATCCCGGAAGGTGCGATCGCGACGACGGCGGCAAACTACTTTTCCCATGACCAGTCGAAGTACATCTCGGTCGGCGTAGTAACTCAGGTAAAAAAAAAAAAAACGTTACTATCGTAACAGTAAGCGGTTCTCTCGCGACCAGTTTCAAGCCCGTGAATGTAATCGCGTTGCCAAAAACCGCGTGTTTTCGCGGGCGAAAAATCATTCTCTTATGTAATGCGTCATATACGAAAAGTGCCGTTTCGCGATCTCCGCATTTTTTTTCCCAAATCGCGATATTGCGCAATTTCGATTGAAATTGCCGTCACGTATATCTACTTTCGTGGAACGACTTCCGCGCGTTTTTTTTTTGTCGTCCCAAATTTACGGAGTTTGTCGAGTGATGGTCACTGCTGGCTGGAGTCAGCTGGAGTGACGTTTAAAAAGAAAATGATAACAATGCGGCGGGGGACATTTAAAAAAAAAAAGATAACAATGCTATTCTCGTTCAAATAACACTCGCGGTGTGGTGCCACCTACGAGGGCCATTCCGTTCAGTTATCGGTCTGGTTTCATACGTTTCTATGTGTGTCCCGTCGAGTGTCGTACGTGTTTATACATGCCGGTCTCCTGCCGAAGAATCCTTCGTTTATACGCGGTCCACCAAAGTCGATTATGATCTGGCACATGATAGAGCAACTGCTGCAGAAAGGCATTGCGTGGATAGCTCGGAAATATGTTTGGAAACAGGTAGGCAAGATTAAGTCGCGACTTAATGTGTAGATCAACCTGTATCAGCGTGCGGTTGAGTGTTAATTAACGTGTGCGTTCGCTCGAAATTTTTGATTATGTGATATACGTTATTTATGAGAATTGTTCCACGTGAATGAATTACTTTTGAAAGTATTCAATTAGAGACGAACATCTCCAAATACAGTCGCGATATTCGCGACTGTGTTTTTCTCAACTTTTGAGTATTTTTTCGAAGCTTTCTTCTAATCGCCTGCACTTACAATCGTGTATTTATCATGAGTTATGTTATCTGTGGTAGATAGTGGATGTTATATAATTCTTTGAACGAAAAAATATAGTTTAACTACACACTTCATAATATATATAGAATGTGGACACATTCTAGGTATATTTTTGATTTCCGAAAACGAATTCTATCCGGATAGAAGTATGAATGAAGGTCACGCTTATCGAACAATACCTGTACGAGACTAAACATTGGAAACTATTTCAGAATTGAATATGAATGTCGTCGAGATTAATGTGATAGAAATGATTTCGAGAATTTTATGCCACAATGCTACGATCGAAATAATCCATACGGTAGTACGTGGCGAGTATAGATGTGAAACTTTTTCTATTAATCGAAAGTTCCGGTATTCCGGAGTACGACTTTTCGTGCGCATTCGCATTTGCTTCGTGCGTCATCGGCTACTTGGAGGAATGGATAAATTTTTAGGAGTAATTTAGTGGCAAATGATTTTGGAGCAGAGAAACGGCAAAGTCACGAACAAATTAAATAACTTAAAAATTATTATACATTCTTATTTAAGGACTGACTTTACACTGGTGAAAGGAATAAATTTGCTCGTATTCGCACGCTGTAATCATCATGCTGCAAGTTCGATATTTTAGAAACAATTATTAATCCACACGCAATTATTTTCATCACGTTTTACATTACTCTTAATATGATATTAAAATTTTTTCTGCTGCTATTGGAATTTTTGGGGAAACGATTCTTTACCACGAAATCTTACAAACTTTCGCACAATGACAAATACATATATATATATGATTATAAATTTTTGCTTTAGTAGCATTCGCAAACTATATGCGGTTTCTTATAAGTAAACTAATCTGTGGCGCTTATCTGTGGAGTTGCGATCAGCCGTCGTAGCCGTTGGTAGCCGGATTTTATTGGGCGATTTATCGTGTCGAATTTTGTACATTTGCGATGTAACGCTACATGATGAAGCTCCACGCTCCACGGTGGCATCGGGGGCAATCGGGGCCGGGGAGTAGAGTTCCCTCTACCGGGGAGCCGACAGAGCCGCCCTCTGGCTCGCCGACGATCGCCGAGCGGAGCCGAAGAGTCGCGAAGAGGTCTCGCCAATCGCATTGATCCGACGGTCCCACGTCGTTTGACGTCGTTGTCACACAACACTGTCGTACGTCGCGCACTGTCGGTGCTCTTGGGCATTCTTGTGTTTTAGTGGGTTCAATTCTGGGACCAAGCGAGCCTATTCTGCCTATCCGACGTAAGTCCGCATCTCCATAACGTAACCCGCATCCGGCTCGTGACGTGACTAACGAACCTGCGTGTGATATACGACTGGGATCTGTACGTGTATGCTGCATCGCGCTTTGGTGCACTCTGTGTAATTCCAAGATGGCTGCCGATGCCGATGCTCGGAAGGTCCCCCCTTATGGTGTATCGTATGCATCCTCCTCACGCAATTCCCCCGCACGCTTTCCATTTCATTCGCTTCGAAATCACCCCGTTCGACGAAGGGCACGCGGCGTTGCTCGCCCCCGCGACGTCGCTCGCACGCGATCGAGGTTCCCTCGTTCGATTGCCCCCCCTGTCCCCCTTCCCCCCCCTCGTTCGCGTCCGCGCCGTCGATGGCGCCTCGAGGATGCCTCCTCGAGGCCGCGATGCGCCATCATCGATCCCTCGACGAGGCGAAGCCACGCGCGCGCCTATATGTTCGCGATAACCAATTTCTCGCCGCACTGCCGTTCATCGCACGCCTTCGCATGTCGCATCGACTCTCGTCGTCGTCGTCGTCGTCGTCGTGAACGATTTTCGGGCGACGAGCATACGCGTTGTTTTGGTGGGGTCGCCCGGAACTCCGCTCGAAGGGTCACGAATACGCGCGCGATTCGAGTCTCGGCAGGTGTGACGCAACGCGAGAGACGCGCGGCTCTATTTCGAGAGAAGGAGAAAGAAAGGCCCCACTCGTGTCGTTATCTCGTCCCTAAGCACCTCTCGCCGATGATCTTTCCACTTTTTTTTTAACCCTTCCCCGCTCCCCCTCCCCCTTCCCCTCGCCCCCTCCCTCTCTCTCGCGGAGTGGGCTAATCTGTACGGCGGTGTGTCTGTGACGCACTCACGAATGCGACTGCCCACGTTTTGCAGAATTTTTTGAGCCGATGTCCACGTGGTTGTCGAAAAACAGTGTCATACCGCAAGCGTCATCCTCACGCTCCTGGATATCGTCCGTCTTCGATTTCATTTGGGATCAAGTGAGCCTGTTTCGCCTTCCTAACGTAAGTACACGCAGTATGGTCCTCCCCCCCCCCCCGGCATAAAACTCCGGGTCGTTCGGCTCCCCCTCGGTGATTCTCTCTCTATTCAACCGCCCGTGTCAACCGCGCGCGTCTCGCCGCTCTCGGCCTTCGACTCCGCTGAAACTCGCGCTGCCGTTTTCCGTTGCTCCGGAGTAATCCGTCGCCCGGTTCGGTACGCGTTCGTCGACTATACCGATTGTGTACCCACCCTCTCATCTTGTCGCACCTCATTTTCATAAAATTGCACGCATGATTCGTCTGGCTCGGTTACATCAACGGTGTGGGACTAACCCATTTTCTAGATTAACAATATTACATCCAAGTAGTAACATGTAACCCCAGCGTACAATGTCCCCTTCAAGCGTTAATTTTTCGTAATTATTCCTTCAATTGTTAGAGAAAAGAATATAAAAAGATATATATTTATAGAAATTGTTTTGTTTCCAGAAGGGTTTCTTCTCGATAGTTATGGACTTATTTACATTATATGTCTTTTACATTGTATATTTTCACCTTGCAAAATTTAAATATATCTTCTTTTATCGTTCCTATTAATGAAGGAAATAATTATCTATCAACAATTAAGCTTGACACATTATATATGATATTAAAATTGCAATCTACAAAAATAAAAATCTACAAAATAGGAAATCAGAATTAACGTTAGAGACTGATTTTGGGTATAATATTTATAAATGAATTACGTGTGCGTCAAATGCCCCTGATGAGCGTGTAGAGATTATTTATTAATTTTATTTCTCTTCCAGATTTATGCTATTTTCTAAACTCATAATATGGGCAGAAAATGAAAACTAACAATAAGTAAATTAAACATATAATGGACGTTACCAGACGCAACTGTTTTCTTTGAGTAACGCCAAGAAGGAATCGATCTTTTCTTTGCTCGTGCGGCATACGCTTCTTATATTTTCTGCACTTAAAATGGAGCGAATGTAAAGAAGCTAACTCTAATTATAAGAGAGTATAGAAAGTGCCATATAAATAATGCGAGCGGACTTTACGACAACCGGCGATGTTAAAACCACAACATGCATCTTGCCTGTGCTATCGCTGTCGCCTGTTTTTCTATCTCCGCCTAGCTTGTGCACACTGGCCTCTTTTATTCCGCCTCTCTTCACAGAGGAACTTCAGTGAAAAGCGGCTAGAAATAATCTCGTCGAATATCCAATATTTAGATTACCTATCTATTGAAGCTTCTAAAACAACACATAAATTTTGTACAATCCTTTTCGCTATGCAGAATTTTATGCAGAAAATAATAAGCGTTACCGGCAATATGCATTTATATATATAAATAATAATTAATATTCTTATCTATTTATACAGTTGACGCTTCTTTCTGGTTAAGTTATTCAATCTTTAACATTAAAATACTTCAATCTGGAAAGCCAGATCAAATATTTTAATGATAAAGATTAAACGGATGTCTATGTTTAAAAAAAGCTTGACTTTTAATATTTTTGTTCAAGAATTTTTAAGTATATATTTTAATTATAAATTTATAATCAAATTTCAATATTGTAAATATATAATTAAAATATTAAATACTTCAAAATACGAAGTAATATAGGAGAGAGTGGAGTGCACGATTCTTTTTGTACAGATTATAACTAAAAACTATCCTATTTGTATTACAGATGCCACGAAGCAGGAGGCGTCACCGCTCTCGCAGCCATTCGAGAACACGTTCACATTCTGTAGGGTCTCCACAATACGAGCATAAACGCAGACGTATCGATTATGAGAGTCCACAGAGCAAAGGAACCTATAGGTAAGTTAATCTTTGAATAAAGAGAGAGAATGTATTCTTCCATTCTCGTTAACATTGTATGATGCAATACATTTTTTTCTTGACGTATAAATCGTCTAAATCGACGTATAACAACTTACAAAATTATCTTTGAAACAATTACTTAATCTGCATAATTATTCTTTTTTGTAGAGTTATTGATATTTCTTAAACACGATGAAGGTATATTAATAAGAAATATTAGTAACTTTTAAGAATGACAATTAGATAATGAAAATTAAAATATAATTAAAATGTACAAAAGGTGAATCGAAGGCTCGTCAAACGGTGTATCTTAACTGAAAATTTTAAATCTCGTATAAGAGTTAAAATTTTATCTTATAACGATCTCGTTAAAAACGAGATTCGGTATTCTGAGAATACACATGTCTCCCTGTCTCATTGTCAAAGAAAGTTGCAAGAAAAAGGGGAGATTGCGCGAGAGAGGGAACCAGTAGCTGCGCCGGGAGACCAATACCGCGCGAACGATCTCTCCCCCTCTGTTCCCACGTCATTCTAACCGGCAATAGAGCTTCTCCATAAAGTCTTCATGGCTGTCAGTCGTGATCTGTGCGCTCGAGCTTCAACAAGTCCCACCCAAGACCTGTTCTTGACCCTCGTTGTTTGGAACGGTTTTTTATGAAGATATATACGTGAGTGTGTCGTGTCGGCGACGCTCGTATTCGCCGGGGAATAAATTCACGTCGGAACGTGATTTGCGGGGAGATATAAAGGAGCGGTCTTTGTGCGTCATTCAATGTAGAATTTTCCATGAAAATTTATGAACGCTTAGAATTTCATTTTGTTGAGTTTCGGAGAGGTAACGGGAAATACTATAACAGCGATCCGAATAATCTTCAAACTGAATTGAATTGATGTTTGAAGTGTTTGCAAACTGACGTTTCTCTCTTACTCGGCGCGCTTGTGGAAGATACAAGTTTGCACGAACAGAATCGCTTTGGATAGAAAGAGAGGTCTCGAGAATACAATCAGTTCGTTTTCGTTGCGCAAACTCCACAAAGTGCAATGAATCACTATGCAAAATTTATTTACAATGCCACAATCCGTCGCGCGTACACGTCTTGCTCGTCTTATCGCTATGGATAACAGGACTACAAACTATGCAATATGCTAGGAAACGGAGATTAGAAAAAGCACGCATGAGCGAGTGTTTTAAATAATATATTTTCAATTCTCCGCAATTCTCAGTTTGCATTTATATTATTATAAATAGGGTGCAAGTGTGCGCAATAACGAACGTATGTGTCTCATTTTTAATTAATATTCAACGTTATTTTAACTTTAATTTAATTTCATTTTGACATTAATTATTAATGGGAGTGTGGTTTGCGTATGTTTTGCAGAAAGATAAAAATTTTACATTTTTTTTTTTTAAATGAATTGTCGCGTCTTCTCGGGTAAACTGCTCTTGAAATTTAACACCAATTAGGCTCTCTGAGACACTCTTGTATTCACATTGCGCTTCATTAACCATGCATCTCGAGTAGCCGCGCGTGAGCGTGAGTCACGCGGAATGCGGGCACGGAATTACCGATTAATTAAAATGCTCTTTATACTTCTCTCCTTTAATTTAAGACCCGCTGTGAGGATCTGCTTAATGAATAGTAGTAATTTCTTTTACGCATTACTTCCTGATCTTCTAGGTCAGTGACTGAGCACGATTAAGCCCGGCGGTATCGTCAGTAAAATCTCAACAAACGAACAAAGTACCGTTTCTTTTGCGTCATAATAATAACGATAATAATTCGCGGGATTCGCGCGTTCCGCTATAAAAAAAAAGTGCTATCGATCACGGCGAGATCGAAGAGATCAAAGGCACAAGGACGAATTTTGACGTAATAACTAATAATTGGCGAGCAAGACGCTTTTAACTACGGATGCTTTGACTTATGCGATGTTATATCTTTTTTTTTTTTGTGTGTGTAGCCGGAATGTGGCTTTAAAATCAGATGGTATGGATCACAGATATGCGCAGCTGATACGTCACGATGATTTGTCGCAACGTAATTGTGATTATGATTGCCGCGAGAATGGCTCGCGTTGAAGGCTACGCAAGAGATAAAAACGTTAACGTTAAACGTTTTAAACGCGGTTTTTTTTTCTTTCGCGCAACGAAACCGTTACAATTATCCTGAGTTTAATATTCAATCTTGTACACATAGACAGTGGATGTTATACCAATTATCGAGTCTCATTTATTACGCAAATAAACGCAAGATAATTATCGTGTTTCTTTTCAAATCTGAGCGTCAAAGAAAGTATCTCCGGTTAAACTTGTAGATACTAATTGCGCTGATTAATAAACATCATGCATTGCATATTGAAGCGTAATTTATTTCGTGCAACGGTAAACAGTAATAACCAACACTTTTTCATGCTCGGTGGATTGCTCGATGAAAGAAGAAAGTCCATTATGTGGAGTCTCGCACGCGATTTTCTCATCGATGAGAATCGTCAAAAAATGAGGAAGCGAACTGACCTTAAATTAACAAATAATTGGCATCCAAAGATTAGCAAATAATTGAAATCCCGCTCGCGCGTCTGCTTCATAGAAGAAATTACGTTTTCTACAGGCGGGCATAGCAAATCGCGAATCGCGTCGTCGACATTATCTCAGAATTGAATTAATTGATTCATAATCGTATTCGAGATTCCGTTAGAGTTCGCGTTGTTTCTCCACTGCGATTGCAGCTGTCGAGTACAGTTAGCTTTATCTGTCAATAACGCGACTGGCAATTTCGATATTTTCTCGACGGACGAACAATTTCGCGGCCTGTTTTCAATCGCGGAATCGTTTGGAGAGGAGATAACGTGCCTGCAAACCAGATATCTAGGCCTTCTCGATTGAGCATTCCTCTATTCGATACGATAGCATATTGAAGTTGTATAATTAGGCACGCGGCTTGGGGAAAATAACAGAGATTGAATCATCATCAAGAGCATAATCGAGCTATTTGTCTGCAATCTCTTCCGCTAGGATCACTCGTTCACTGAGATCACGCGAGCTTTGGCAAGGTCAGGGTCGGTACCGACTGGAATTATCATCGCGTGCAAGCATAAGTGAAAGAGAAAGGAAGAGTTACAAAAGTTAACCTTCGACTCCTCCGAATCGCCGCTGTTCTCTTTCTGCGATCAGCTGATCCCTCAGTAATTCTATTCAAAATTAGATCAGCTTATTGTATTGGCGTAGTGAAAGTGCTTTTCCTGTCGGATTTTCCGAGATTGAAGAAATGCATTTGAAAGCGATAATTGCGGGTTGTTTCTGTTGTGCGTAAACCGCTAACAATGTTAGTATTCGCTATAAAGATCTCCATCGTCGCAATTAGTATAATCGCACCTACAACTTTCTAATCACATTATGGCGAAAGAAACATTACAAATTCTCGAAAAAGAAAAAAAAATCATTACGTTTATATATATAAAACACGTAATGATTTTTTTTTTTTTTTTGAGAATTATATACAGGGTGTCCCAGAATTGGCGCATTCGGAGTACAGGATGTTATACTTCGTGCTAAAAGGAACAACTTTTTCCTTTAGCAAATTTTGATCTGACAAGTAATTTTGGCAGAAGAGCTGATTAAAGTTAACGAATAATCGCTCTTATCCATGCGGCGCTCAGGGCCGGCGCGCGCTCCTCCATTCACTTGTTCCTAATCTTTGGCTAATATTTACAAATAA
>NW_012026821.1:2251202-2284768 GCF_000956235.1 Wasmannia auropunctata | reverse complement strand
CGTGTGCTCTTCAGATCAAATTTGCTAAAGGAAAAAGTTGTTCCTTTTAGCACAAAGTATAACGTCCTGTACTCCGAATGCGCCAATTCTGGGACACCCTGTATATATTTAGCACTAATATATCCATCTCATAAACACTATTATAAACTAAAGATATTCACTTGATAAATCAACATTTCTCCATCACTTTTTAAACTACCGAGATTGAACGAATTTTGACTTGCATTATTTCCGTAAAATTGATCCGAGCGTCACGAGTTTTCATTGGAATCCAGGTAGCAAGACAGACGAAAATTAAAGAATGCCGGTCCTGTACATCGATCTCGCTTCCTGGATGCCAAGGTATAGTATGAATAGAACAGGTTCTTTTTCAAAGACGAAATAATTTCATATTTCGTAATTTTCTTAAATATAAAAGAAAATTTGGTCACTACACAGTTTTTTTACAAGAAAAAATAATTTTCAAAATAATTTTTATAAAGGAAAAAATTAGGAGAGAGAAAGAGACGTGCCGATGACGTGCGAATGATTAATTGTGTTAAGATCAACATGTTTTCTAAGACAATATATTTTTACGTATATCGTTTTATTTTATGATATATTGCCTACATCGTGACACAGGCGCCACAGCGATTGTGCATTGAGATAAGATCGTTCGTAAATTTATTGACCTGCATCGCGCAAATACATGACGTGCAAAGCGGAATATAACTGTTTTTCAGAAAGTATTTTTGCTCCTTTTGTGCAATCCTCGGTAACGACATTTGCCAAGTCGTGGGTGGTAAAGTTAAAGGATGAAACTAATACCCGGACGATTGACGATCCTCGTGTGCCCTATTTAGTTGTTACATATTCTCGAATGAAATTTTCAACTTGGACAAACTCCAAGAGAGGGGATGACGAATTCCGTAGGTTTTTCTTACTCCCGCGGAAGTGCCTCTCGTTCGATCGATTCTCCGTTAATCAAAGAAACATTAAAGCGAGAGAGAACAAAGCTATTACTGAAATAACATTTTTGATTACAACTTCATGTTTGCTGATCGTTTTGTAAATTAGCATTCAAGCTAATGCTTGCTGGAAACTCTCGCGAGTGGAAATGCTCAAAGGACAGCTGCCTGCTGCTGGCAGATTCGAGTCGTTGCCTGACCATGAACCCATCATACGGTTGATGCTTTCGCGCAGGAAAAAAAAGAATGCGAAACAATGGTCGTCTGACGTATCACTCGAAACGTTTCATCGGATCCTTTTGCGTGCCTCGACGGCTAGTAATCGACTACTAGCGAAACAATGGTTTCTCCTACATATATGTATTTGCTCGGTAAATTAATCCAACTTAATCTCTCTGTGTGTAAAATTTTTATTGGTTGCTAAATAATTGAAATTCAACATTGTTGGAGCCCTGAAGTCCCTCGACGGCTTTTGTTTTGTGAATCATCCGAGCGTGGCAAACGAATTTTTGTACCTTTACAGTCGCACTATAGCGACTATCCTAGTGATAAAAATACTCCATGTATTTTTACAAAGCTTCGAAAGGATAATGATATATGGACGAATGGGAGATATTTATAACTAAAATAATTCTCGATTATTATCGCTATTTATCTTTTTATGTGTGATATCAGGCCAATAATTGATATTATATTGAAGAAACGTTATTGACTTATTGATGAAGCTATTGCACGATAATATTGAATAAATAAAGCATTTTATGATACCATATAATTAATAAAGAGGTGTCTCATCACTCTCTAAGCAAGCCGATAATCTATTTGAGGAAGGCAGATTAATTAGGTCGTCCCACGCTTATGTACACGGTTAAGAACATGTCATACGTGACACAACATTGATTTCCACTTGTTAGTTTTGCTCCAGATCATGTTTAACGTTCTACGCTGCATTATCATTCGACATACTTTAAATTAGCTCAAATTAAATATTATAATATTTATCTTACGAGAATCTATTTTCATGGCTTGCTTTTAAAGCACTTCAGTTTTTAGACGATAAAATATACGCGATATCTTATTTCTCTATTTAATATTATTTCTGTTTAATACCTTTAGTATCTAGAGTTTCAGAGCGACATTTAATCGCATTCTTCTTCCCTCATTTGCATTTCAGCGGGGAGCGAGTGCTGAGATCCCGCCAGCACGAGCGGGGAACCAGCCAGGAACGCCGGTACAAGCGTAGTCATCGCCGATCACCCAGCAGCGGTCGACAGCATGGACATCGTGATCGTGATCGTGATCGTGCCCACTTGGCGCATCCCACGTCGTCCCGTCGTACGCGCTTGCACCGTCATCACGGCTCGTCGTCGCCCAGCCAGGAGCGGCATCGCCATCGATCGCCGTCCACCAGGAGTCAGGTGAGTCCGAGGGACAATACGACACACATATCAGCATCGATTATTACGCGCTCCTGTTCGCTGTTTTTTACTGCGCCGCGTGACACACGACCGATGATCTACAAACAAGTCGATCTGATCATGCTTTTAACCCTTGATCTATGAAAACATATACACAGCAGACGCCTGTCGTACTCTGTCGTACTTCATCAATGCTGTTTTATTGGAGAAAATTTTGCAGAGTAAATTATTTGGTATAGAAAACTCGTTTTCTAAACCTTTTTAAATTTATCTTTTTGTGAAAGAAGGTAAACACGATATTCATTTTTTTTCCTAATATATGCACACATACATAGAACGTACTCTCTTCGAATATCTTTGTGGAAATCTCACGGCAAACTAATCGCGCGATTACTTGGATTTTTAATATAAATGTACTTACGTGTGTTTCTTACATTTAATCAAACTTCTGTCGCGACTCAGACTTTTATACGGTTGTTGAATGATGTTTGTTGAATGATGTTGAAAGCCTTTGCGAAACGATTGAGATCATTTTGTTATGAATGCTGTCGTCGTAAAGTTTCACTGTGCACTAATAAACTAATTCTTTACGCACGGTATGGAGAGAGTTAAGCTAAGCTTCGTATATTTTTTTTATCAAATTTCGAGCAAACTATGATAACGCACGTATGAAAGTGTGAAGAGGAATCAAATGCAGAAACTGAATCGAAGTTAATGGATAGAAACAGTCTGTGAAGAGATTACAGGGTGGGTACTACCGGGAAAAATCGGGAAAACTTGGAATTCTCAGGGAATTTCATTTTTATCCTTCAAAATCATGAATTCTCATGGAATTTTACTGATACTCAGGAAAATTTTTAATTTTTTGAATTTTACCTTTAAATTTAATTTTATCCTTTTAGAAAGTAAACGTGGCCCCATTTCGAAGGCCCCTGATATTGAAAGTTAGTTTATTTCAAAATTGACATATACTATATAAAGACTCTTTAATCTAAAAAAAAAACGATAATTTGGAAATAATTAATCAGGCATTAAGAGTCTAATAACGCAGAACTTGGTGCGTGAAACAATTTAATCTTCACATATGTAGTTACATCTCCATACAAAATCTCTCGTTACGTTCGAAAAATTTTGTATGGAGATGTAACTATTGTACATATGAGAAGATTAAATTGTTTTACGCATCAAGTTCTATTAAAACTCTTAGCGCCTAATTTATTTTAAAGTTGTATTGAGATATTCTCTAATCTTACTTGGAATTTTGAATAAAATACCTGGAAAATCCGGGAATTTTCAGGCAATTCTTTTATAAAATTTGAGTACCCACCCTGGATTATCTACTCAGTTTTTGGATAACGAAGTCGAATTCCTTGACGTATTAAACGTGCGGACTTACATTACCTATTAAGCTTTGATACGTAACGGAGATCCTTGATGATAATCGATATGTGGAAGCGTGAGGACGAGTAGGACACAGAGGGAGAAGAGTTAGCGCGTCGACGCGCTCTACCGAGCGAGAACAGTCTCTGGAGAATCTCGTGGTGCAACGGGTGTATACTCGGCGCGAGAATGCCGATGATTCTTCTTTCTTACTCGACGCCGGCTATTTTCGACCGGCGACTATTTTCGAGGGGGACTCGTCACGCGGTTTCGCCGCGGTTTTAGTGCGAGTTTGCGCCAGATGGCCAACGCAACATCGTCGCCGCCGTCGTCGAGGAACGTTCGAACGCCGGCAAGCCGACCGGTTCACCGAAAGCGAACGCGTAGGCTCCTTCGTAGCCGATTCGTCAGGAAGCATGCTAAAACGCATCTGAAACGAACGAAGGAAGCTCCAGCTATTCTTTCGAATCGAAAAAGTGCCTCGAGAATAACGAACTTATTTGCTGAAAAATTAATACTTCGAAAATGGGATGTTGAAGCAAAATCGTGTCGATCTCGTTTTATCGCCGCCGTAGGAAAAGTCTGACGGCACGATTGGCGACCCAGAACCTCGTTCAACCTGGATTTAGAAATACGCGCATCTTGCAGTTGGCAAGATGCGCTCGTGAGACGCGACGCGAGGTGCAGGTGCCCGGGTGAATCGTCTCTCGTTTCACGCGTCAACCGTCAACCTGGATCCTGGAAACTGGACCGCCCTCGGCGGCGGCGGCGGTGCGGTGGCCAACGGTGGACCACCGTCGGCCGCGTCGTCGTCGTCATCGTCCTTCCAGACTCAGGAAGTGAGTCTGTTGATGCCTGGAAACGTCCCCTGGTGGCCGCGTCACGACTGGGACGCGTGGTTGCAACGCGACGACACCGAGACCACCAGGGAGTTCGACACGAAACTTGACGTCACTCCCGAAACTAACGATACATCGACTTCCGAGGTAGCGTCGAGACCTTCGTATGGCCCCATATTCGATATTAATTACTCGCTCGAATGCGTGTGTTTTTGTACGTGCGCGTTGTTTATGCTCGCTATTTCTGCAACCGTATATTGGTTTGAAGCATATTCCAATCCCCCTTCCGTGCATTGAATTTGAAAAATTTTACATCATAATTTTGAAATCTTTTTTTGTTTTTGTCGTTAAAAGGATCGTTAGTTATGTATATACGGAGAAAAGATTATTAATATCAAGATGTTTGAAGAAGCATCTCTGACTAATTTGAGTTTGAAAATTTATTCTGTTTTAACTTTATTATGATACTAAAATACTATAATTAATTTCAAGAGATGTAAAATTTTTTCGTTTGAGTATTTATTTAGTTAAAAATATTTCTAATAATTTAAAGGTTAACGCCACACGAAATATAACACGAAAATCCGTTTTTTCTTGGGTGAAAGGGTTAATGTATAAAACGCGTGCGTCCATTTCTGTTGGCCATCCGCCACGCAGCAACGGCGATGACACGGCGCGAGCCTGCCGAGCTGATTAGTCGGCCAGGACTTTAACATTTAAGCGCGGCGCGTTGGGTTTTCTGTACAGCACGACGATCATGGCGCACGCGTTTCAGGCCACCGGTTTATATTTGGCGTAGCCCGTTCTCGAAGACGACGACGACGCAACTTGGAGAACGAGGAGCGTGTGCTCCGCTCCAGCGCGGCGCTAGTTCCCCTTTCCTCCCTCTTCCTCCTCTCCGTTTTTAACCCAACATTACGGCCTAACCTTGGTCAATATTAGTAGGTAGCGGAAGAAACACGCGTAACTCTTTATGGCAACGACACTTCCGTTATCGCAACACGAGCGATTTAACAGGAGTATTTTTTTTTTTTAATGATGCGACAAAATACATTCCGTTAAGCGAAACGTTTGTAGCGGTGATCCATATTGATTGTGATATTCTCTTATTTCGTTCTGTATCCATTGCGATCAGTGCGAGCATTTTATTTGGCCTAATTCTTCAATTCTATTTGTGTAACGATAGAATTTTCGTAGAAAAAGCTCAGGTCTCTCGGAGTTCCGATAAAAGAAATGCGTATGCGCGTTTGTATTTTTAAGTGGTCTGATTTCTAACTTGTGCCAAATTAATCAGCCGCCTCGCTAGAAAATATTTTGAAGATGATTCTGAAACCGATGCGGCGTCGTTATCCGTGGGCGAGTAGTCTGCGCGAACAAACTGCGCCGCTGTTTTGTAAACGGCGTGTATTTATACCGATACTCGGACTTAAAATCTACGACGATAGGACGATATCTTCGACATCGCGGCCTTGGAGACAACTCGAGCTTTATTAATAGTACCAAAGTCCACAAATCTGTTCACTAATTCTTTAGTCAAGCTCTTGTGATTTTTTAGACCGTCGAATTTTGAGGAATTTAGCGACGTATGCTCTATTTGTTTATTCATTTCTCTTTGGATATTAGATTTTGAATCGTTTTACTTATTTACACGTGGAAGATCAATTTTCATGATTCTCAAGTAAGATTATCAGATCTCATCCGAAGATATTTCTTTTTTTAATTATAATTCGCTTGATGCTTGATTTTTGTTATCCGAAATTTAATAGAAATGTTAGATGGCGCAATTGTCACTGCGAGGACAGTTTTTCTTTAGATAATCTCTGAAAACTTAATTCTGTCTTGCCATTTCGTAATTAGAATAATAGTAAAATTTCGAAAAAAAAAAAAAAAAGATTAATAATGGTAAGTCGACACAGATAATCATATATTTCCTCTCTTATGTCTTCCGTCTCTTATGTCGTTTCTATTCGTGATTCTTGTTATCTTCCAAAATCTTCCGGAGGAGAACCCTGTACTGAAAAGGCGCGTACAAAACGCAACGCGTGTTCGTCATTCTAATATCGCTGTCTATTAAAAAAAAAATGTCAACTTAAATGTCGTTACTTAAATGGCCAATGGGTATTGGGCCGTGCAATGGACCTACTCTACATCGGGCGTCGCAGCCGTTTCGCAATTTCTATGTGTGTCAAGGTATACGGAGCGAGCGAGAGCGCGAGACAGAAAGAGAGATAGTTCGCGTGAAAACACAGCGCCCTGTGATGCATTTTCCCGCAACGTGTGCATGTAACAGAAACACGTGCCCTTCATGGACATCTCGTTTCTATGCACCAGGAAGCACGACGCAAAGCGTTGCCAAGCATAAACGCGTGCAGAACTTCGGCACTGTTTCGAACGAGCGTTCCGAAACAATTTACGTAATACCCCGCGGATCCTTCTCTTCGCCTTCCTCGTCATCTCCGCTTTCCACCTGCGCTTTTCTTCGTCTTCTTCCAATTCCGTTCGTCTCTCCTTCGCCGCAATCGCGCGTGCGAGTTACGCTGATCGGCCGTCTCTCTCTTTCTCTCTTCGTTACTCCGCATCCGATCGCTCTCGAAGAGTCGCTTTCGAGAGAGGTGGACGAATCGTTCTCTTCGGAGCGGGCACACCACCGCTCCCTGGTATTTTTAGTACGACGAGAGAGTATTTGGCGGGGCGCACCGAGTTTCACCTCCTCCTCCTCGTTGTCGTCGTCGTCGCCGTCGCCGTCGCTGCTGCCGCCGTCTTCGTCTTCATCTTTATGAACGGCCGACGTTGCCCATCGTCTTCGTCGTTGTCGGCGTCGTCGTCGCCCCCTTGCTGATCGTCGTTGTGCTTGTAGTTTAGTGCTTTCCTCGGTGACGTTTTTTGTGATCGGCGTGCTCGCGCCTTTCCGTAGTGATGTATCTGCGTAGAAGACCGTTTCGTCAGTCTCGGTGTCTTCGTGTTCGATCGCTCTTGCGGCCACTCTCCTCGCACGACTTAGCCACCGCGGCTCGGGCATGTCGCGCTGAGATTGCCTCGCGAGATCCAGAACGATCCTGAGTGTTTCATCGAGGGTCGAATTGTCTGATCTGGAAAATCAGTGGTGGTTCCACATAGTTCACGATTCGACAGCGATCTCGAGCTATTCCAAATGTTCATATTCGCGCCGCGCGACACCATGTCGACCTCTCGACAGGGCTCTGTCGCGCGACGGGGCCGTTTCGCGCGCTCGTCCACGACGACGAGCGTGACGCAGATGCTAAGCGACTCCTGCACGAGCCTGCTCCAGAAGTTGACTACGAGGGTGCGCGGAACGTCCGCGCTCAACGACCGTGACGTCGGCGCCACGGCCGCGAGGCGATCGCCCATTGTCGGCCGACTGGGTAGCACGCGAAGTCGCCTGGAGGACAAGTACGGTACGATTTTGGACAAGTATTCCGGCAAGAGGCACGCAAGAGACGACTCGGAGCGAAGCGCCCGCGGTTATTCGCGGCGACAGGAGCGCGATCACAGCTATCACTACCGAGAAGACAGTCCGTTTGTGCGCGACGACAAGACTTTAGAGCCTTCGATGACTCGTACGATCATCAAGAGTCCCACCAGCGTGCTTCTTAGCGAGAAAGCTTATCCCTACGTGAGCTCCGCGATGAGCAGAGAGCCCAGACGCGAGAAGACGCCCGCCTACAACCGCACCGCTCGGCAGACCTTGCTGAATTCGGAAGCTTACCGCCGCTACGGCAGGCACAAGTCCGGACACGCGGAAACGCGCAATCGGAAAGTCAGGCCGCATCGAAACGGCAAGAGCGAGCAATTGGAAACTCGCGCGACGTCTCTGAGATTATCCCGCCCGGTCAAGATCGAACCGTTGACGTTCACGGGCGGCAGGGAGACCGCGGTCGATCCGGACAAGACGCCTGTCGCCAACCACAACGCGGAGAACCTCAACGACGTCGCTCAGAGCATTGCGCAAAACACGTACGACGCGTTAACGGAGGATGTGGAGGATCCGGCGATCTCGGATCGGGCGGCCAAGCGAAAGGAGATCCAAAGCCTGATCCTTAAGTACGCCGCCATGGAGGACACCTACAGCCAGTTGGCGGCTGGCGGACAGGCGAACGTACGTCCCAGCACGACGGATCTCATCGCCAGCAAGTACAGGAAGAGCAATCACCGTAACAGCCAGAAAGACGACGCGTCCTGCAAGGGCACGATTGCCCTGAGTAACGCGAGCGCGATTAACGAGGTGGACGCGATCCACGACGCGATCGTAAGTTGTCGAGCCACGGGCTGCCCGGATTGCGCGATCCCGCGAAAGCGGCGCCGTTTTAAGCAGAGCGTGTCCGTTGCCGTTGTTGTCGTCTTGTCTTTCTTCATCCTCACCTGTGTGTTGCGTGTGTATTGCGTGTGTGTGCGGGTGTATGTGTATGTACTTGTAGACGCGCGTGTGCAACTCGTGTGAAATCCCTTTCCGCCCTAGCACTCCCTAGATTCACGCTGACTGACGTTCTGTTCCGCGAGCCCGTTGAAAGGCCTATTAACCGCAGTAGTCGTTTCTCGCTGTCTCGCCGATAAGCTAAACACTGCACGTCTGCCAATGTTTGCCGTGAGAGAGTACCACGAGAATACCTGGGGACACTCGTCTTGCCACGCCGAACTACCTTATCGCGACTCCGAATGTAATATTTATCAATCTCTTGTGTTTTCGATTCGAGGATTGAGAGAGTAACACACGTTCCATGGATAATATATACATTTGCGATGTAGATACTGTTTGTATGTGTGCTAAGATTCAATTCAATTATCTGACCATTCGATATGTTTGAGAAAAGCGTCATCTTACACGATGGCTAAATATATTCAGGACTGTGCCGGTATACGCTCGTGAGAAGCGAAACTGAATCTTAGCATTAAGATCAGAATTGTATCCGCATCGAAGATGCAGCAGTTTTATGTTTTTTGATTGTCTATTTTTTTTTTTATAATCTTGATAACATTTCGAGAGTACGAAGGACTACGAGAGAGTACACGACTCTGCTTCTCCTCTTTTCTGTTTGATTTCATCGTACGTAAAAGTGACTAGCAAACCGACAATTCAAACAGTTCGATAGTTCAGTCCGCGTGTCGATATTCTCGATAAGGTAGGGTCGAAACCCCGATCAGTATTGCTTCGTAATTGCGGCAAGGATCGTGCCCCATGAGGATCGAGAGATATGTCTATCGATCGTCGTGGAGCGGCGGTTTACGCGAACACGTAAGTACTATATGACGAGTCTGTCAAGCAATTAACAATTTAACTAAGCTACTTCTCCGTGTTAGATGAAAGGTAACGTGTTACGAGCACTTCGAAGAAGCTGTCCGGTCGTCCGCGTGTTTTATTTTTTCTCTCTTTTTTTTTTTAAGTATCTATTCGTTTTCCGTTGACATTGGGATTTGGATAAATCGGTATAATTCGTTGTCTCGTTCGCAAAATTATCGTCGATCAAATATAATAAGTAATTAAATAAATAAATATATATATGTATTATACATATATAATACATATATATACAAATATTTATCGCCATTAAAATCATTGTCATATATATCTTATCGCGATTATACGTGTACATAACGCACATGATTCTCTCTCTGCTTTTCTCTGTCTGCCTACGTTAGAATGTGCATTTGTAGTCGTTTCATGTCGTACAAAGTGCTCTAGTCCGTAGAGCCGTGCGCGTCTTAAGACGGCTCCTTCAAGGCACGCATATACCAGGTCTAACACGAATATATAACGAGTATATATCTAAAAAAAGCGAGCGAGATAAAAAAGAACCGAAAACGGATAAATAATTAAAATAAAAAAAACGACTGCCGTATGAAAAATTAAAAAAAAAAACATAGACTAAAGAAAAGCGTTAAAAAGTAAATGAAAAGAAAAGAATATACGTATTATGTGCCGATGGTAAATTCGTAACCGCAACTTTCTGACTTGGCAAACCATTTTGCCCTCTCCCCTTTCTCTCTGATTGTTGGGTTACCATCTCCGTTGTAATGGAATGGAATGGAATGGAAACGGATATGGCACACACGGATTGGTCACAACTATGGTCGACCGGGCGCTCGGATCGGGTGGCGTCTCTCTCTGTCTCTCTCTCGGTGACGATGACGATGTTATCCTACCTTCCTACCCCCATCGACACACTCGTACGTTCGTCCCGTGCTTACACACGTCCTCTGCCGCGTGTTACACGGGGGTCTCCGCCGATTCGCGGTGGTGACGGCGACGGTGGTGGATGGCACGGTGTATGGCGATCGGTGTGTTGACCATCGGCGGCCACTCGACCTGGATACCGGCATGCATCCCATATGGCCACGTGGACCTACGACGGATGTGACCCGGCGACCCATCGACCGCCCTCAACGGCGCCTCAACTCTGGACACGTGCACTGGCTACGTTCGGCGCGACCTCTTCTCCATGTTACCGAATCGGACCGACGCGCGAACACGGAATACCGAACACGTCGGGTCCGCGGCGCCTGCGATTTGGGTCCAACTCTTGGCACGCACCGATACCGATACCGCCGGCCCAAATAGAGCCCACGACCGCCCTCCGTCGAGGACGACGAAGACGGCCACCTTGTATACCAATCCGGCGACATCCTGGCAAATAGATGTTCGTGATCATGTGAATACACTCATTGTAGTAGATTTAAGCAAGCCTCAGGTCAATTAACTGATCGGTTATCTACGGTATCTGCCCATACTTTCTGTCTCTTTCTTTTCTGTCTCTTTTCTTTCTCTCTCTTTCTCTTTCTCTCTCTGTCTTTTTCGTTTCTTTTTTTCCTATCTTTCACTTCTCTTTGTCTGAGAATTATAGATATTATATATAAAACAATATTTACACTACAGAACAAGAGTAACAATTCACGCGTTAATCACGTTATGTGTTCTCGCTGAGCATCGCCGTTCAACATACACGTACGCGCGCATATATAGAGATATTCTATATACATATAGATTATGGAACCACTTACACATATTTATGCGTACACACATTAGCGCGGTTCTCTATCTAGATTAAAAATTCCTGTCGATCTTTCCGGACATTTACGTCGCGCACTAACTCGGGATACGCGAAAGACCAAAAAAAAAAAGATATAGTTTCTCTCTGTCTGTCTGCTTATGTACAATTTATTTCAGAAAGATAAGCAATAACATATATATATATATATATATATGTATATTATATATATATCTAGCCACCACGTGTTTCAATAGCACGTAGGAAGCCCGTCGGCTCGACGATGACGACGATAACAATTATCGGGAAGCCGGCGCAAAGAGATTCCTTTTTGATTCCCCGCTGAATTACGGATCCCTTCGAACGCGAGGATGATTCGGTGGAGACAGAGAGCTCGAAGGAAGGGAGACGAGTGAGAAAGATCGAAAGGCCCTCTTGCTTGCGCTATCTTCTCGATATGTCGTCCTCCTCGGGACGGCGTGTTCCTCGCTCTTGATATTCGCGCATGCGAGGACAATTGGCATTTACTCTCGCTGTTGTTTTTTTTTTGTATTGTTTGATATCATTGAACTCCTTGCCTACGCGCTGTGTAAAAATACGAAAAAGGACGGGAGACGACGAAAGTCCTCCCGTACGACCGACAGTAAATGCCACGTCCCGCGCGTCCGTTTCAAACGATTACGCTGCTTACCCCGTTTTTAGGGCCTTTAGGAGAGCAGCGATGTTTCCGATCGATATGGCATTTAAACTATACGATACCGTTTATTCCACCGTTTATTCGTTATCCCGTTCACCATGAACCGCGCGTGTACGATAACGCACGATCGGCCGAACGCCCACACGGAAGAGTCTCGCTCGCGTTCCTTCGCGGTCCTTATTTTTCTTTTTCTTTTTTTTTTTCTTCTTTAGACCCGACGGCTCTCCTTGAGAGAGCGGTCTTCCTTCTCCTTTATCTAAGGAACGATGGACGCGAGGCACCCAAAGGCTTTTGTCAAAGTCATGAGCGAAAGGGCTGCTCCATCCGGTTAACGAACGCAGGCGAGCACTCCTTCCCCTCGTGGGTCGCTAGGCTCATATTTGCTAGATATTTATCTCGATTTTTGCATTCCAGATAAAGTACTGGCCACCCTAGGGGAGGGTACTTTTGGAAAAGTTGTCAAGGTTAAGGACTTGCAAATGTAAGTGTCAGTTCACGCATAAGTACATAGGTAACATACTTCGCGTCTCGCACTGTCTACTCATATGTATATGTATATAAATATGTATAGAAATATATATATATATATATATTTCTATCTATTTATTTCTATTTACTTCTTTTCGCGGTCGCGCAAACTATCCTCTTGGATCTCGCTCGGTTCCTCACGCGCGTCATCGTCAATTCGTGCGTCGAGGAAAATGCGCGCGTTGCGCGACGGTGTTCCACGGGCAGAAATAGCTATCCGGCACTGTCACAAAATGACGCGCTAGTAGTCGCAATAATAGGATGGCCTTGCACTTTGTTTTACGCCGAGCTAGGCGTTCGCGAATTAGATCTCTTTAGCGGAACACTAAACTTATGGCAAACGTCCGCGTGAAAAATGATGTTCTTCTACGCGCTGCCCCGTCCTCACGGGATGCGGGATTTGAGCTGACGAGAGACAGTTTCGGTAACAGACATCATGACGTTATAAACATTCTAGGGATCATGTGATGGCTCTGAAGATTATTAAAAACGTGGAGAAGTACAGGGAGGCAGCAAAGTTGGAGATAAATGCTCTGGAAAAGATCGCTAATAAGGATCCGGAAGGCCAGCAGTTAGTATCCAATTGTTTTGTTCGTTCTTTAATCTTTAAGTACTTTGTTGACGTAAAGTTAAGGTTACACGCAAAGATATTCGTTGCTTTAAGTTAAATTTGAGTTTTATGAAACGGCGGCAATTAACTACTGATTATTCAATTTCAGTCTATGTGTAAAGATGCTTGATTGGTTCAATTATCATGGGCATATGTGCATCGCATTCGAAATGCTCGGTCTGAGTGTCTTTGATTTCCTGGTGAGTATTAAAGCATTCACATCCTAAACGTCTCGAAGACTATCAGATCTGAGATACTGACGAAATTATTTTTACAGAGAGATAACACTTATCAGCCGTATCCGTTGGAACACGTAAGGCACATAGGCTATCAGCTTTGTTACGCTGTAAAATTTTTGCATGATAATAAGCTGACGCATACGGATCTTAAACCGGAGAACATTTTATTTGTCGACTCGGATTACGACAGCACGTATAACAACAAAAAGGTGTGCTATCGTTAATATTTTGTATTATCGATTCATTGAGCCTCGATTCGGCATGTAGGGTAAGCTTCTATTCTAAAGTGTTTCAAAAAAGCTCTTTCTTTTCAAGCGGAGGGACATGAGACGCGTGAAGCGAACCGACATTAGACTTATCGACTTCGGTAGCGCTACTTTCGATCACGAACATCATAGTACGATCGTTAGCACGAGACACTATAGAGCACCCGAGGTGATTTTAGGTGAGCGCCTCTCTCAAAATATCGTTTTGGTTGCACGTATATGGAGAGAATTTTCTTTTAAAATTTACTCTAAAAATTTTAAAATCGTTGGACAATATAGTATTTCGACAGATTTTACTATACGCTACAATAAATTTGTTGTAGTATATAGTTAAAAAAATAGTGAAAATCATATAAAATTTGTCGAAATACTATGTTGTCCTACGATTAACATGATTTTCAGGGTAAATTTTAAAATAAAATTCTCTCCGTGTACCTTCGTATCGTTATTATTATATCATTGATCCCACGTGTATTTTTCTGTATGCAGAATTAGGTTGGTCTCAACCTTGCGACGTTTGGTCCATCGGTTGCATCTTGTTCGAGTTATACTTGGGCCTCACGTTATTCCAAACGCACGATAATCGTGAACACTTGGCGATGATGGAACGCATACTTGGCGCGATACCACATCGCATGGCCCGCAAAACTAAGACCAAGTACTTCTACCATGGCAAATTGGATTGGGATGACAAGAGTTCGGCCGGTAGATACGTACGAGATAATTGCAAGGCACTACATGTTAGTATTTTGATTTAACTTTAATCAAGTTTCTATATCAAATTATAGCGATTACGAATTTTAGAGATTTAGATAAAGATTCTAATAGTAAGAACAAAACGGATGAAAATTTAGAATGTAGATTAGAATTAATTTAGTTGATGATAAAATAGTTTCCGAGATATAAAGCAAGGCACTACATGTCAGTATTTTGATTTAACTTTAATCAAGTTTCTATATCAAATTATAGCGATTACGAATTATAGAGATTATTGAGATAAAGATTCCAATAGTAAGAATAAAGCGGGTGAAAATTTAGAATGTAGATTAGAATTAATTCAGTTGATGATAAAATAGTTTCGGAGATATAAAATATTGTAATTGTTGCTTTTCGTAAAATAATGTATATATTTTTGTATCTGTGTAGCGTTATATATTGTCTGATGAGGAGGAACATCGTCAGCTGTTTAATCTCATTCAAAGAATGCTGGAGTACGAACCCTCGCAACGTATTACTCTGAAGGATGCGTTGACTCATCCGTTCTTTGACGCTTTACCGGCATCCCAGAGACTGCCGGATCCGCGGGCAGCCGGTGATTCTCAACAATCTCACGAACGATCACATTCACTTTCTCGATGAAGCTAGGAAAGGGACCGACCTCCGTGCTGGACAGACACTCCGCTTTCAACGACACTACTGCCCTACGTCTTCGTTCTGATATCATTAATTTTCATGAAAACATGTCTCTTTCGTAACTACGAGACTCGATAATGTGATGATGCGAAAACATATTTGAAGGTTAGAGCGCGTGTATGTGTGTATAAATACTGATCATTGAAATTTCTCATTTAATCTACATTCAATTTGACTTGCAATTATATAAGTAAGAACTACACGTAGGGCAAGCAGTAGTGCGGTGGTGCCGTGGAACTTGGACTAATTCGAGTATATGTAACGACGAGCGATCAGATTACTATCCGATAAAGGTCCTTGGTGGTTCGTTTTTATCGCAATTGTCGATCATGAAGCAGCGACGAGGTCCCTGTTACTGGCCCGCAAAAAGGCCAGTGTGTCTGCTCAGTGTAGCGTAACAGAGTCCCACAATTGTAAACAATTTTTTAAACGCTCTTCTGTACATTTTTTGTCCCTTTAAATTTATTACCATGTTACTGTATGCGATATAAATGAATTTGAGAAGTAAAGATCACTTTCGAGGTCCGCAGTTTATAATGGTGTTTTGAATTGACGACCGCGAACGTGTTCTGCCAGTTAAGTATCGGACTGGTGATAAAAATGGAAGATAGTTTTACGCGTACACGTCGATAGAGTTGACAGGAATCGAGAGAAAGCGAGCGAGAGAGGAAGTGTATGAATAACGATCATCAATTCATCGTTGTGAATTATATACATCTTGAAACGTAAGAATATATAATTGTCTTAGGAAATATTTCTCTCGAACGATTCTTTTCTTTCATTCGTTTCTGGATACATTGAAGTTCGGGAAAAGAATTCGCAAAACTTCTTCGTGATCGTACTTGCCGACCTTAGACTCGCATTTAAGTTCTTGGCCTAATCAAGCAAAATTTTTTGTCGATTTTATATTATCTATTATTGTCTTATAAAGGATTTAAATTAAATTGATGACGTGCACCGAGTGTAATGGCAAATGATCGAACATGAAGATGCAATCTCCACTTTTCTTTTGTCACTGACATCTTTAATTTGCACAACTGTATCACTTGTGTAAGTTTTTGTTTGACCTTAGTTATACTATGTCTACGAAATATGAAAAATATTATATCTACTGCTCGTCAAATGATCGGGGATGTTTATTCCTGCAGAAAAACAAACGATATTTCGAGTAGCAATAAATACATTTCTTTCAAACCAGCATCGATATTTATTTGTTCAACCAGCAAATCAATTCTTACGTCGAGCTTATACACTTGTGAATAATGCCTTCGTATTTAAACACAAATTCATTCGTGCGAATTTTAATAACTTTATATTTGCATATTGGTTATTCGCACATACGCGGCGCTAGAAATAAAACAAGCCCGATCAACAGGCTTTTTCGAAAAGCGAGGAAAATTCATTTCCCGAAGAATCCTCTCAAACATATATATATATATATATATTATTCTTTCATAGATCCGAAATAATCATGTGTATATAAAATTAAGATGTCAAATTAATGAAAGTATTACAATTTCGGCCATGAGTAAATTGGAGGTATTGACGACTTATAGTATGGATCATATTGTTGGGCCTTGATAAAACTCTCGTAATCCGTAGGCTCGGGATAGACAGTCGCTAGACCTGCGTATACAAACGAAAATATGAATAATTTATAATGTGTCAGGATTCACAAAGTGATTTTGCATATTTTTCGTTCCGTCTTAATGCATTTGTAATAATATTTATTTACTCACAGTTGCTGTAGGCATACTTCATGATCGCGCACGCTATACTCAACGAGCATTTCTGTATGTCGGCCAGTGGCGGATAAAGATTTCCACTGTCCAAATCGGCCTGCGTTACCAAGTCGGAAAGAGCCCTTGCGGCGATGAGGAAAGTCTCTTCGGAGATCGTGCGCATACCGGTGCATATCGCGGCCAGCGCGATTCCAGGGAATATGTAACTATTATTACCCTGGCCAGGATAGTAAGTTCTGTTGTTGTACGTGACTGGTGCAAAAGGCGAGCCGCTCGCGAATATGCATCTTCCCTGAGCAATTCAAACGTAGATAGTGATTGATTAAATTATTTAGGGAACATCAGCAAAACATCATATTGAAAAATTGTATTTCAATGAAAGTAGAGAATTTTTTAAGAACAATCTGTCTTTTTTTTAGGGGGGGGGAAGACGAATATATATATAATCAATTTCTTACATCTGTGGCGATGTACGCCTCCTCGGCAGTGCATTCTGCCATGCTCGTTGGATTGCTCAGAGCGAAAATAACGGGTGTCTCATTGTTACGCGCCATTTCCCTCAGGATTTCTGTCGTGAAGGCACCCCGTACAGCAGCCGCGCCGATGAGAACCGAGGGTTTAGCGGTCCTAATGACGTCCAACAGAGTATCGATCGGCCTATCCTCGCGAGCAAAGTGCAATTTATGCTCCGTCAATCCGCCCTTTGGACGATCTTTTATTATCAACCCTTTCGAGTCTACCATCCAGATTTTGCTTTTAGCCTCTTCCTCGCTTATCCCTTCGCTTTTCATTGTCATTACGCACAACGCCGCGATGCCTAACGACGCCTGCAAAATTTGATCATAATTTGAACGCGTATTACTCTTCGTATTTAATCTAATGCGGTTTAAGCATTTTCATCGACGGTCGAATGCATTAATTAAATGTTTTTGATAACAACCTCTCCGGCACCCTGAAACACGATCGTGTTCTCCGAGAGTTTTGTCCGCGTAACGCGAAGTGAGGCCAGTAATCCGGCGACGGCGACGGAGGCGGTGCCTTGAATATCATCGTTAAAGGTACAATAGCTGTTGCGATACTTTAGAAGCAGTCTGAACGCATTAAAATTTCCGAAGTCCTCGAATTGGATTAACGTATTCGGACCATATCGCTTCACGACAGCCTTCATGAACTCGTCCACGAAGTCGTCGTAAACTTGCCCGGTGACGCGTTTGTGCCTGTGACCGATGTACAGAGGATCATCCAACAAAGACTGCAAGAAGAATATAAGAATGCGCGCACACGTATAGATTAAAAAAGATTTAAGACTAAAAAAAGGGATTAACGCAAAAGTAAGTCTATATGAAAAAAATATATTCTTATTTTCACGTTTCGTTATAACGAGGCAAGAGCAGCAAAGCATGCTCTTTATCGCAGCGCCGTTATCGCAGTAATACATTTATGTAACATTTTCTTTTTTTTTCACGTACCTGGGTATTGGTGCCGACGTCCAGAGTGACAGGCAAACACTGGTGGGGCTTGATACCAGCTAACGCGGTGTACAAGGACAATTTACCTATGGGGATGCCCATGCCGTGAGCGCCTAGGTCACCCAATCCCAATATCCTCTCGCCGTCCGTGACGACGATCGCCCGCACGTCGTGTTCGGGCCAGTTTTTCAAGACGTCGTACACGTGCCCCTTATCGTGGATGCTTATGAAGAGGCCACGCGGCCTACGATAAACCAGACCGAATTTCTGACACGCCAGACCCACGGTCGGCGTGTACACCAACGGCATCATTTTACCTACGTCTTCTGCCAACAAACGGTAGAAGAGTTTCTCGTTTCTATCCTAAGGAACAAGACTCTATGTGAGAATCAACGGGTATGGAGCGGGACCTGATCAAGCGGGGAGGGACGGGGAGACCGCTATATAATATAGCGTTATCTCCTGATCAAGTGACGGCGTTAATGTGCCGTGTTCATGTACCAGTAGGCCTATGAGATATATGTATTTTGAGAGATCGTCCGTGTAGCGTTCCAGATTAAGACGGCAGAGCTCTAACTGCTCTTCTTGGTTTTTCACGGCTGCCGGTAAGAGACCATGTATACCCAGCATCTGCCTTTCCTCAATGGTGAACGCCATACCCTGAAACGTGATATAAACGCATACCATTCAATACGGCACTTGAAACGAAGTTAAAATCCTCTGCCTCTTTTAAAAATGAAAATATATAAATATATATAGAAAAGAAAAAAGTGTAATTCTACGATTTGATTTTATTTGTTAAAATGTATTTCCGCATCAAATTGTTTTCATCATTTGAACTATTTCTACGGAAAACGTCGAATGTCGCACGCATGTTGCTATCGTTATTTTTCTTTGTGACATCGTGACCCAACACGAAAAAATTTACCGACAAGTCAGTCAGAGACTAGACTTTGTGACCTTCAATTAAAAAGACTGATAAATGCTGACTGTGCATTAGTAAGCGTGGGTGAAAGGTGATCAGCTGATCGTCATCCCACTTCGATTTTTACAAACGCGTTGATCAATGTTGCACGAACATGATCATGATTCAGTTACATATATATATTAGAATTTACCCATAGGGCTCTTATTTTCCTTGATCCACTTTCGTTTTCAAGGATAATGGCACAATAATGCTCGCGGCGACACAGTTGTACCTAATTGAATCTTGGATGACGTTAGGCAAAAATGAATTCTCTCATAAGAGCAATTAAGAAAAGACTCGATTACATCATTTAATTGACGTCAAATTGGCAACACAAAACTCTATATTTCAAAGGTTTTTCATTTTAATTTATTCTCTCGAAATGGAGCAAGTTTAATCCAAAGTATTTTTAATAGCTAGTCCTTTCAGAAATAATCACGTAATTCTAAAATAGAACATTCTTTATGTTCGATTGGACTATAGATAACGTGTATACCGCGTTAGCATAGTGATTTTATATAATAGCATCTTACAATTAGAGGGACACTGCCAATGCTTTTTTAAAGCGAATGTTAGACCCGTGCCAGGTAATTCTTGAACTATCGGTCGATTAAATTAACTGTTGTCAGTGCATTATACGATTATTCCATCATTAAAATTTAACGAATGCCCGCGTTTCGCTCGCTCGCGTATTTTGAACTCGCCATTAGCACTTAAATGGACATTGCATGAGTGCTGTTAATAATGTGTTATAAATTACAAGATTACAACAATTGCGAAAATTAATGAAAGAACTGTAGACAATATCAGTAAACTTAAAAGTGAAAGAGATGAAATACTCTAATAATTCTGCTGTTCTCTCATTGCGATGATACCTTCCTTTCAAGATTCTCTGCTAGTTAATATCGACAAGCGAGATTAGTTGCAGAACTAACGAACGTAATAAATTATGAGGCGGAATCGCGCACGATAATGTAATGGATGTTTCTATAATTAATAAAACGTCAACATTGAAAGAGCAAAACACAATTTGCGAGACAACTTGTTATCCCGTCGACTTATCTCGACTGCGGTTGATGAACCGCATTGCTATGCGATGATTTCATTTACCTTCAACCGCCGCGAAAAAGTGTAGCAAGTTTTTGTGTTATTCCGCAAAGTGATAATCAAAACTGGCCTGATTTGGTATTAATGATAGAACTGTCTGCAACATTTCACTAGATCCTTTTACATTCTCTCATCACCTCTTATGTTCAAACAGTGCTATTAAACAATATAAGATATTCGATCTCTTTTTATTTGCCTATATTGTTTTTAACAGACCCAAAATCCCAAATGTTTTTTTTCGCAAAAATTTGAGTGTTAAAATCAGGATTTACCGCTAAATTCTGTTTATATGAAGTTCTTATTAAAAAATGCATATCTTTTTATATAAGGTAAGTATATAAAAAATATAAAGAAAATAGTTGAATAGGAGAGGCTTACAATATGTTATTTTTGCATATTGGTAGTTTTTTTGTCGGAAGTGTTGTGTCTATTGTGTGACTGAATGTTTTCTTATGTTGGCTTTCGACAACAATGCATTGTCATATCGTAATATATGTTTTCGTAATACGTAAATGTTGCGTGATAACGTAATCTATCGTGATAATTAAATATCGCTCTTACATAAGATGTCTGCTGATGATAAGACGTAGACGTTTTATACGAAAGCATTTAATAATTTGCCGCAACACGTAGAATACAATGACTGGATATTGTGTATTTCTGTAATTCTATCTATTTTTGTTGTTTAATCAATTTCCGTTGTAAAATCCCGTTATAATAATTTTATTAACTTTTGGAAACTGATTTTGTTTTTTCCAGATAAACGTCAGCCACGTTAGTCACATCAGAGCGAGTTGTAATTGAATTTAATTCGATAGAAAGGTCAGCTGACACTGCTGACAGCTCGTGAAGAGTACTTTTCCATTAAGGTGGACTCGCTGCCTTGTGATGGACACCCTCAAGCGATCACTAACTCTATCGAATGTTTTATAAGTACGTATTCTGACGAGATTCTTTATTCTACTGTTTCAGTTTTGAGATCTACAATTGGGTATGAAAGAGAAATAAGATATTTATATGGTTTAACGTGATTCACAATATAAATCTAATATAAAATTGCCGTCCGTAATTTTTCAATTTTTTTTTCAAATTTTATATGTAACAAATAAGCCAAAGAAAATCAATAATCCCTCCTTTTTGGAAGAAAACGGTCTTTTTATTATTAAAAAAATATAAATAAAATATTAATAAAATATAAAATAAATAAAATATAACATAATAAAATATTTTTACGAATTAAAGTTTCTTTGACGTACTTGAAATTTTTATTTAATGTATCGCAGAATATCGCAGTTTTGTTTGTTTAGTAGAATGTAATCTTAGTGGTTTATATCTTATGAGTAAGTTGATAATGCCGACCAAAGAGATTATTTGTGGAAGTGCGGTTTCCTAGAATTTTATGATTGAAGGTAAAGCTATTATTGTTTCTGAATCATACTCTCATGTTTATATACCAATATAAAAATCTCTCTCTCTTTCATTTTCTCTATGATATTTAACTTGCAACTATTCTGCTTGTAATCTTTGTTTCTTATCAGAATAATATAATATTGTTAATAAGATAAAAAATTTTTACCGATTATCATTACGATATACAATTATCAATATTAATTGAAGCACATTTAATTCAAGAATTTAATTTTCTACATTCAGCAACCATGAAAGTATTTTTAATCGTATCTTCTTACACCTAAAACCAAAAAAGATAAAACGAGAGTAAGCTAGTTAAAATTAAATCGACATTGGAAGAATCGAATTATGTAATTATTGAAATTGATGTTCCTATTTCGTCTCATTGAACAATAAGTGAATTTCGCAAATTAAATGTTAATAACACAAATATATTTTTCGTGTGTTTAGGCACTTAAAGGTAATTAAAGAGAAAGTTAAGACGACAGTCTGGTGTTATCGCGGCAAAGGAAAGTTGAGATTTCGGCGAGACATGCGAAAGAGAAAGTCCAAGGCTTTTTACTCCGAACATAATAGGATCGTAAAATCAAGCGCGCGAGTAAGAACGAATGTATACCCTTCCGTCCAGAGCGAGCAGAGCTTCGGGGATGCGCGTAGTTCGATTCTGATCCGGAACGAGATTCCACCAATCGGTCTCCATGTTATCTCGGTGCACTATCACTCCGAACTTTTCCCTCGGGATTTTCGTATCCCATGACAAAACAACCGACCGTGGAAACGGTTGCTGGGGTTCTTGACTCCCGTGACGGCGACCCTTCGGCTCATGCACGGATCGATAGGCAGCCCTATTCTTGAATTCTTGAATATAAAGTGATTCCGTGACCTACCGCAAGTATTACGTGTACCCGTTGCTTAACAATACGAGACCGGTCGTTGCAAAACGTTCGACGAATTCAACGTTTCGCAGTTACACAACTTGTGTAAAGGATATTTTGTTGAAAGAAAAGGAGGGAATACGTTTTATTTTCCCCAAAACTTCTCTGCGCTTAATTTCCTCATTGGAGAATTTCGATCGATTGCACCCAACTGAAATCTGTTAAACCCGTTTGCTTCACAAATGGTATCGCGAAATAATATCAAAGTAATTTTTTATAATTCGAATACGATTAAAAATGCTTTCGAAGTCGCTGAATCGATACTTTTCTGGATTAAAAGTGGATAAAAATTTCTTATTACGTTGAAGTAACTTTAGGAAAAGCAAGAGCTCCGTGTTGAAAAAGAATTGAAAAGAGATTCTATTTTCTTTATCTCGCAAAGTAAGCCTAAAGGGAGCTAAAATATTATTTCAATGGAGATCTTAACTCCAAAAAAAAAATAAGATTGTGGAACCCCAGGGCCGTCTCAACCTGTGAATGGGACATTTAACTATATCGAGTTTCGAGATTGCGCAAGCGTAGAGGGCAATTACCGTGAGGAGTTTCGCGAAGTCATTTTGCATTGTGCTATCGAGCTGCAATCCGATTTGTCGTACGCAATTGTTGCACGCAGCAAAGTTTCGAATTTCGCTTCGCGTGAATTTCTACCCGGTATAAATTAACAGATACAAATTATCACCGATTTGCGAATCGTAATTGACATATTACTCATAATTTTCTAATAGTCATACAATTATTTCTTCAAGCTGATCTGATAATCATACAATATGTATATAAAAGTTGTTTTATCAGAGTTGGTTTTATTCATAATATCCTCACTTTTTATATTTTTGTAGAATGACGAGAAGATTTCAGGAATCATGGTTATTGAACGTAGATACGCATGTTTTCTTAAACCAGATTCAAGTATCTGGTGAAAGCGTTATTTTCTCGGAATCTTCATGTTCCAGTATTTCCGTTTATTTGCTCAGCCATGTATAAATCATTTGCTTTATATGTAAGAACGATGTATATTTCGCTGATCAGTATGGAAATGTGAAACGGCTTGCCGACGATAACGTAAGCGCTACAAGGACGTTTTAAGATTGAAACGCCTTCTACAAAATTCGCGCTCGTTATTTTCCTTGTTCCGCGTTCCGTAACTCTTTTTCTTTCCTCGAATTGATTTCCGCACACTATGCTGAGTCAAGCCTAAGTTATGCGGATCTCTAACGACGACGCGCACTTGCGTCTATCATGAGCGACGGATTGTCTCGCTGTTGACGCGCGTTCGCGAAATGGCAAGTGTAACGCGAATTGTTGTCAGATACACAACGGTCTACCTTATTCAGCTGCGGGTCCCTGATGTGATCGAGGCCACGCAGAAGGCCGGCGCAGGTCGCGTCGCCGCTTCCTCGTTGGCCCAGCTGATCGCGCTCCAAGCTCGACATGGTTGACGTTTTGCTCTTGCCACAGTCGGGCTGGCTACTGCTCTGGGACCTGCGAACGAATGCCACTTGTCTGAGCAATCTGCGCGCAAACGCACAGCAAGGTGGTAGGATAGGGAACCGCGATAGTGACATGACGTGTGCGCGTCGGCGAAATCAAAAGGGTAGAATAATGAACACCGCCGTGCCTGCCAAAAGGCAGCGACCTTCAATTATTGATCCTTTAACTTTACACACATCTTTCATTCTCTATGAATATATTGTTACGTAACAATTAACAATGTGACAACATTGATTATTAATTTTCTAATATTTAAAATGACAATATTCATCTTTCTTTCTAAAACATTTTCCTATCTTCTTATCGAATAATAAAATCCTATCGAAATAAAGAAAGCGAAGTAATAACAAATATTAATCTCTTCTTACAAATATAATAATTTATTTTATATATGTAATAGAAGCTTTATATATTACCAATGTATATAAATGTAATAAAATTGTAATTTATTTAGATAATATTTTCCTTTTATTTTAGCAGTAAAATTTCTTATCAATGTTTTGTATCTTTAAATATAAATTTATATCTTATAAATATGTAATATAATATACGTTACATAAACGTATTTAATAAGCATAAATATAAGATTTTTAAAACTAAAATTTCTGCAAAATTAGAGAATTTTTGTCTGTATTGTACTGCTATGTATGGGATATCAGTTCGTGTTAGAGGTGCAAATTTTATTAAATACGCACCTGCGAAGAGGCACGGTTTAGCGCACGCGCATTTACCGCACAATTATACGTGGTGCATTTGAAGAATAACAAATGTCATGTTTGATTCATCATGTAAAAAAAAACATGCAAATGATTGCAGACGTTGATATTAGAATTTTAGAAAATCGTGCACTATCATGAACAAGCGGGAACAAAGTTCGATGAGAGTTCGAATCGATCGTTTGATATGACGCTCTCATACTCTCTTTTGCCTTGACTAGATCAAAGTTTAAAGTGTACATTCAATCGTCGTGACTGGGCATTATTTTTCCCTTATGAAATTATCGAGATCGTACATGCGGCATGATATATACACGCGTAATTAAATATTATGATTGCCTCGCTACGAAAGGAATTAGTTAAGAAATTATTAATGATAATATTAATGTTAATATTAACGATTAATATTAATGCGAACAGCCAGAAAAAGGGCTTTTCCTTCATATGCAAACAAAATTAATTTAATCTGGAATAATCGTAATTGATCAAATTATTGTTGAGCGTCGAACGTTCAACAATAATTTGAACGTTAATTTATTCAAATTGCGTGTTTCCTGACGTGAAGTAAGAAGAACATTCAACGAAACGGAGATGACGCAAGGGTTTTTGCGTGTTAGATAAATTAAACGGAATTGACACGGCACGTCGACTTTACCTGCTCTTGGACAGGTGTTGCTGACGGCAGATTTCAGGTTCAAGCTCGTAGGCGTAATGCAAGCCGCTCGATTGACGAAGAAAACCCGTCAAATGACAGCCGAGCGGCGAGAGAAGCTGCTTCGTAGACATGCTTTAATAGACTAAACGTTTCGCGGCTGCCTTATCTCTCTTGTACGATGCATCAGCGGAGAAAAGACGTATATGTATCTCGCGCACATGTGTGCGTGCAGTGTATCGCGTATTTGCCGGAATATATTTTCCCTCCCCAGGAATTGGATCACGAAAATGGGGGACTAATTGATACGAAAGACACACGGTGTGTTCTCATGCTCCGCAAATTGCTTATCCTTGTACAAAGTTATCAGCGCATATGGATATGTAATACAGTCGATGAGGCGCGATAACGCGACGCTAATTGTCGCATTGGCCTTTAACTCTTTTAGCCACCAGCGTGATATACTGTGGTCACACGATTCACGCGATATATATTTTTAGCCAATGTGAAATTCAGACACTATCGTGCGAAAGTTATGACGAGATATGTCAAATATTGACGAGGAAAAGTTAAGAAATAGAATACTCTTTTACCAGTATGGGGCAATGTGCAATATAAGTTAAGTCATAAATATGACATAAACATAATATAATTTCCGATGCAAGTATAATTTTTTCTGGGCACCCTTAAATTATGCAATCCCTCGAGTCAGTCAGAAACTCATTATTAATAAAATTGAAAATTTTAAGCGTTTAGAAAAAATTAGTATTTGCTATCTGTAGAGTTTTATGTATGCATAATGTATTATATTTATGTCTTAATAACAATTAAAACGTTATAGTTACGTTTTGTGTTGCAAACATTTGTTACAACATTTCGCACCAAAGTGCTTGCTTTTAAAATGCTACAATCTTTCAACAATGCATATTTTAAAATTTCATTTATCGTCAACAAAGAGAAAAGAGAGACAGAGTTCGCAATCAAGATAAGTACAAACAAAGACAAAGACACTTACGTCCTGCCGTTTCGTTGCACATTATTGTCTTTGGAGTTTCCGTTGCCCATCTTGACGAATTGATCGTGAGACACTTAAGCGATTAGCTGGGGTATTCGCTAGTTGAGATTTTTCTGTCTGGATCTCCTATCGATATATCACGTATAATTCATAACTCTAGCGCTAAGCTTAGACGTGAAAGAGCGCCGCGTATTATTTTGCTGCAGCTGTGTCGGAATCGACACAGATAAGGGAGGCAAGATATTTTTTCTCGAGAAGAAACGCGCGCGAGCCGCCCAACCTCTCGCACGTCGCCGGTGAAATCGGCTGTTTCGATCACGAGCAGATCACGAGCGTGACTAGCGGATCGCCGTCGGATCGTCGAAGGAGAACGTGGTGCTTACTCGTCGTAGCCTTCGTTCTAGTTATCTAGATTCTCCCGTCTTTCAGGGAGAAAATCGGACGAGAGAAGCGTATTTTTTCGGAGGGGGAACTGTGAGACGCGCTTCCTCTTATCTAACATTTACAAAGAATCCTGTTTTTAACGTGACCATCGCGACTCATTTAATTTAAACTGCGGCGTCATCCACGGCGGTGTTTGTATGTATTGTGCAATTAATCGGCATCTTTTTTTTTGCTCGAATAATAACTTGAAAAAAATTTACGTATAGGTACTTACATGCGTGTGAAACTTTGCGTGTCGTGCGCAGAGAGGGATGGCTTCACGCGACTAGAAAATATTATTTGTAAAAACTCATACACGCTATATCGATCGTGTGTACTTTACCTGAGAAGATAGTGCCTCGCTCGAGTTTTCCAAAACGCGAGCAAGCTCTTTCTGACAGCCATTCGTCGGCGATAGCTGCATGTTCTCTGTCTCCTGAAATCGTCATCTAATCGATAATCGCTTCTTGTGATAGCCAGACTAGTAGATAAATCGTGGCGAAAAGAGAATTATGCAATATATTAAAATTTTTTAATATATTGCATAATATCATAATATTGGATAATGGCTTATAATATAAGAACACCTTTTTGAGTAGCAAAGCAAATATTTTGAAAGACATGAATGTAGCAAGCATTTATCTTCGAAATAAAAATGCTTAATGGGCATTGCACAATCGACAAATTGTTCTGACAGACTTTTGTATGTTATGTATATACATGTCATAAATTATTCTTCAATTTGAAAAACTTGATGCATCGGAATGCTCGGATGCTGCATGAGTTTTTATCCGCTATCAATCTCGATATTAAACATATGTAAATAATAATAAATGAGGGGAAAGAAATATTGTTAACACTTATGTCGTGAAAGAAATGCGAATACCGATATCTTTATTGCAAGTTTTCTCCTGCTGCTCTAATTGTTTCTTAATCGCGAAGTGAACGCATGGTGAAAGTCGTAATAATATGTATTACGACAGTAGACCCTGGGGAGGAGAGAGCGAAACAATCATGTTTACGAATGGATGATTCTTAATTTTCTTTGCGTACAAATTTTATCTAAGTATCATAATTTGATTTTGTAGAAATTTAAAAGAATAAAGAGATTCAAAAAATATAAAAATTAATGTGAAGAAAACTCATTGGATGGCTATCTTTGATACTGAAATGCTCCCAGCTTCTTCAGCACAATCCGATGGGACGTGCATAAAAATTAACTTCTGTTTAGTAACTAATTAATCGCGCCTGGCCCGATTTTTTCACCGCAGCCGTTTCGAAGAAAACTCGTGGGATGCGCTACTTTTGACACTGAAATACTCGCAGTTTCTTCAGCACAATCCGATGGGACGTGCATTGAAATTAACTTTGGTTTAGTAACTAATTAATCGCGTCTATCCCGATTTTTTCACCGCAGCCGTTTCGAAGAAAACTCATTGGATGGCTATCTTTGATACTGAAATACTCCCAGCTTCTTTAGCATAATTCGATGGGACGTGCATAAAAATTAACTTCTGTTTAGTCGCTAATTAATCACGCCCTGATTTTTTCACCGCAGCCGTTTCGGAGAAAACTCATGGGATGCGCTATCTTTGATACTGAAATGACTCGCAGCCTCTTCAGCACAATCCGATGGGACGTGCATAGAAATTAACTCCTGTTTTGTCGCTAAATAATCGCGCCTATATTGATTTTTTCACCGCAGCCGTTTCGAAGAAAACACATGACTTATTATACATATAATTTAATTTTAAACGAGAGAGAAATCGATGGGTTCCTCATTTTCTTTGTTGCACGGCTAGAATAAATCTAATTGCTTGCTAGTAATTATTACAATCTTCTGATACACATTACGGTAATTTAACGGATAATTTAATACGCGAAATGGGCAAAACAATTCCATAATTAACAGAACTGTAAAATAATTTGATCGCTTAAATTACCTTTAGCCGATTTCTCTCGCTCGGTGTGCTAATCTAAATAAATAACAGTCTAGGGGTCGGGAAATAACTTAAAATAACAAATATAAAATAATTTCTAGAAACGATATGCGGATATATTCATAATCATTTGTATCTTGTTATTTCTTAACGACGCCACAGCACAAATTCGGTGTCTGAATTCGATCATTTTCTCAAACATAATGTTAATTGAGGAATTAAACCATACATGATTTTTTGTCGAATTCATTGTTTTTACAGATTTCTGTTTATTGTACGTCTGCAAATTGTGTGCAGACAGTACATGAGGAAGTGCAATGTGAAATCAAAAATATTTGTATCATATTCACAAATACATTTATTTATATTAAATAGAAAGTATTTATTGATTTTCCCGTGAATATGAAAAAATTAAATTTATACCAGTATTCATATTTATTATTCATTTATTTATTTGAATATTGGATACATATAATATGTCGGACAGTGGACACACTAAACAACATCAGAAATAAGAATAAGTCTTATTAAGTTAAATATAATACATTACACAAGATTGTATATCTATATATAAATTAAATTTTGCTTAATATAGATCACTCTCATTTTTTCACTCAATTTTTATTTAAACTGGAAAAAATTAAAAATTAAAAATTTGAAAAATATAAGTTTTAATAAAAAATAAATAAAAGATTTTTTAACAAAAAATGTTTAAAGAATCAATTTTTTGTAACATCTTAAAGCGATAAAGTAAAATAATCAAAATGTATTTGAGCATTATAATATTATAATACTACTACTCTAATATTATAATATTATAATGTCGTATTTATGCTTTTGATATCAAACTTAAATCAACGTCATTACAAATTGACATTAGTCCTTTCAAATTTGATTAGTCTTTCCGCTTCACGGAAACCAGTATCCACGGCGCCATGCACAAGGGAATAATAATGCTCATGTGTAGCCTCTCCAGCAAAAACGATTACCTAATTATGATTCATTTCATTAATATTTGTAGTAATCTTTCTTTCATAATAACGATTCAACAGTAACACAATATAGAAACGTAATACATTATAAGCTAAATTAGTTATAAAAGTAAACGAACATATCTTTTAAAAATTATCAAAATAAGAAGCTAACATAGAATAAACGATGAGATCAATTATAATATTTTAAACAATTTGCATAACAATTCAAAATATTATGTTAATTTTATTTGGGGATTACGTACAGGTTTGTTTCCAATCATAATTGGATCGGCTAGATCTCTCGGTCTTACATCCATTTGCTCGGAACGTACACCTTCAAAACTATGCGAGCCTCGAAAATGTTCGTTGGTATACCATTGAGACCTAAAAATAGAAAAAAAAATTATAGACGGATTTAATTATTTTTCTTACAATCAGTTCCAATAGAAAATTACTTTAATATTTTTGTTGGTTTCACAACATTATATTGATTTCCCAACGATTTTTGTAACAATAAATACAATCCTTCCAATACGTCAGTATCCGATAAGGTTTCCATATATTTTGCATTTTTTCCAACTATCCAAGCGCGTAAGACATTCGTCTGCTGAGCCACAGTGTTAAACGAGAACACATCGGTGATCCATTCCTTATTCTGGAACAAATATAGATGAGATTAGTGAAGGACAGTAAAGATAAAAAAATAGTCCAAATTTATTTTTAATAACTAATCATTGTTTGTTATTAAATGTTCTTCTTCAAGCTCAGGCAAAATTACATTCGAATGGTTGCTTACTTGACCATGGGTTTGCAAGAAGTCCTTCTTATCTTGTTCCGACCAAATAAAATCAAAGCTGCCTTTATCCTCCGGCCACCATTTTTGCGGAAATTCAAGGAAAATTTTGTCCACCGTTTTAAAACTTAATCCCTGATGGACTAATGTTAATTAATATCAACAGTAATAATAATAATAATAATAATAATAATAGTAATAATAATACATGTTTTATTTCACAGTATTATATTGTTAATAAAACCTCTATTGCGCGTTGCTTCTTCTGCGGCAAAGGTGGCACAAAAATCGAGGAATGTTTCTCCTTTAGAACACCTAGAGACCCAGTAAATATAACATGCGATGCGGAATACTTGCAGCCGTCTCTGGTAGTCACCGTCACATTTTGGCCTGAGCTATAATCGATATTTGCCACAATTTTTTCAAGCTCTACCTTTTCCATCACTGGCAAACGTTTTTCTGCATTCGGAATTTTTTGCTGGTAAAATAATCACATACTTGATTAGAAGAAATAGATTAGATACGTATTGATCATACATGTATTATTTTATTAAAGTTAAAAATTTATTATACACTTGAACATTAATTTAATTTTCAACTAGCGATTATTTTTTTTAATGAAATATATTTAAATTTCACTGACAGTTTCACCATTTTGTAAAATGAAACGTTATTGAAAATATTTTTATGCAACGCAATTTTTACTTTGATTCGCGTGTGTATAAAGTAATTTCTTACCACTAGTAGATCAAAAAGCATGTTATAACCACGCTGCTTCCAATCCAAGAAAGGATATTCCTCGCATTGCCAATATTCCGTCGAACGCTTCGCGGAAGCGTCAAACCACAAGTCGGGGCATTCTATATAAATTACCATCTTTTCTATCCAAGATAAATATCCAGCAACTCGGGAACGATTCATAAAAGGCTTTTTGTCAAAAGTTTTGTAATAGCTACAACATTAATGTAATAATTGAATTAATTCATTACATTAATCATAATATATTTTCATATTAAAACATCAATTTGATTTATATTTTTATACAGTATTTTGTCTTAAATATTAAAAGTAAAATAATGAAATAAATTAAAGTAACCAAACTCAATACGGGCTTATACGTAAAATGACCAACTTGCTGTTTAACTAATTACACGGCAAATTCAATAAGTAGCAGTAGTAAGGCGTGACTCGAATGCGTCATTTAAGAGATCATATGATTCATTTTGTTTGTGTGTTTAATACAAGAAGATAATGTCGTGATAGCGTTATATTATTTCGTATGTAGGTAATTGCTTTGTATGACCAAACCATATAGTTATCAATTTCTATAGTTTATGTTATTGTGGCTCTGTATTCATATTTTACAACATTGTATTAAATATATATTTTTGTAACAAAGTTTTATTTATAATAAAAAAAGTTACTCTTTTATGGTAGAACCAATATGGCTAAACTTGATCCACGCTCCCCAGTGAACATCAACTAACAGTCACATAACATATATTAGATTTGATAATCTCAATTATAATTTTTCATTCAAAATTTAGAAAAGGTTAGAAAGCAATATTTGATTATGTTTTTTATTCAACAAAGATGTCTAAAAAAATAATTTTTTTTATATGAGTGCAATAAATTTATAAATTTATAAAAATTATGTTATGTCACTTCATTTTTCATATTTTTAATATTTTATTATGAAAAAGAGAGAACATATACGCAGGTTCATATAATTGAGTACGTATGTATGTACCCAGTATGCGCAAAATGAACCATTAAAAAAAATCTTTACTGCATCTATATAAACATTTGCAAATGTCTCATATTTTTTTATTAATTTTTAGAAAGGTTCCTTCTTTTAAATGTGACCGCTAATTTTTAATTTTGGACTCAATAAAAAATTAGAAAAATTCTTAAAGCTTAATGGGGGCATATTGGATCCGGTTACTTTATAAATTTTTTATCTACCCTTTTTTTATCTTTTTTTCTCTCGACTGTTACAACAGTATTTTATAAACTATAGTGGTAGTATACTATCACTATATTAATTGTAAGTATAATTTTCATGAAAAACATTGTGCTCTAACAATTTGAAATAAAATCTTTAGGGCTTAAATGTTCTATGTTTAAACAGAAATAACAATTTGAAAGACTATTAAAAAATGAAACTTTTGTAAGACCTTTTTATAATCTTTTTACTGATGATTTTTTCTGTTAGCAAAATAAACAAACATCTTGTTTGCGCTTATTTTCTAATTAATTAGTTGTTTGTAATTGCAATTAATTAATATATATTCCTAATCTTGAACAAAAACAAACATGTACTCACTCTTGTATTAAGTAATCTCCGTAAGATTTTTTTTCTCCTTTGAAATCTATTTTCTTTATATTATCCAGAATATTAGAATGAATCAACATAGCTTCGCTGCTTTCCTTGGCGGGTATTATTCCATTAATAGTGACAAATTCACGTTTATCGAATTGATTCACTGGACTTAGCAGACCATGCTTGGAGGCAAGATCGTACACCACGTTTTTAGCTTTAAGAGGCTTTCCATTAGATTTTCCAAGGACCCATTGAGCTCCGAGATCTACCACAT
>NW_012026821.1:2250449-2251152 GCF_000956235.1 Wasmannia auropunctata | reverse complement strand
TTTTTGATTCCCAACATACTTGATAACTCTCGAAAAATCTTTGATTCAAAATTTCTCCCCTGATCCGTATGAATTTCCAGAGGAACTCCATGTCTAGCAACAATCTGAGTCAAGAAAATTTCTGTAATAGTCTTTGCTCTGATATTCTTCAACGGAAAAGCTTCAATCCATTTGGTGAAACAATCTGTTACTACAAGTAGATATTTATTCCCAGATGTAGTTGTCGGTAGTGGGCCTAGAGTATCCATCTGTACTCTTTCAAAAGGGGCGCCAACATTGTAAATTTGCAATGGAGATTTTCCTTTTCCTGCTGGCCCCTTTTTGGCAACACAGACTTTACATGTTCTGCACCAGTCTTCTACATCCTGCTTGCAAGTTGCCCAGTAAAATCTCTTCCGAATCTTTTCTAGAGTTTTGTTTATTCCAAAATGCCCTCCTGATGGAGAATCGTGAATTTCTTCTAATATTCGTTTGACCCACTTCTTGGGAACAATTAATTGAGCGATACTCTCTTTCAAATTCGGGGCCTCCCATTTCTTATAAAGCACTCCATTTTTTATCTCAAGTGAATCCCAATATGACCAATAAATTTTTGTGGAAACGTCTTTGGATGCAATCTCTTGCCAAGAGGGACGCTCATTAGCTTCTTTACGTAATAACTTCGTATAGCATACAACTGAGTCGACAAGGCACACAGGGGATA
>NW_012026821.1:2239361-2250399 GCF_000956235.1 Wasmannia auropunctata | reverse complement strand
CTCCAGTATCACAAAATCATTCATTCCATTTTGCGACAGCCTCGAGGCAGCAGCAATGCCAGCTGCACCCGCTCCAACAATCACAACTTTTGCTTCCTTCGGCGTATCACAAGCTAAACAACATAAAATAATCCACAGGATCATCCTTAGAAATGAAGTAACACTAAAAATTATTATCAATGATAATTCTGAATTTTTCCTACCGGCGGACCAGACGGAAACCACATCAAGGATCAAAAAGATCGCAACCAGGCAAAAACGAAAATTCATCGCTGAATATAGTAAGATATATTGAGCGGAGGATTCGATGTCAAGGCTTTTGATGATGGAGACAAACTGTTGCCACGATTAACAGCGGTGGAAACTACATCTCATACCCCTTTAAACTTGTCGAGAATGAAAGAAGAGAGTGGACAAAAATAGCAGAAAGAGAGACAAAGAGGAGAAGAGACATCGTGAAAGATCAGGGTGGGGAACGATCCTAGAACTAGAATTGTGACTCCGACGACATCGACGTTGAATTTTTACAGTAGAAAGTTTAACTGAAATTGATAAAACAAATAACAATCGTTAGTTATACTAAGAATTAAATTATAATGTCATCTAATTTCTTTAATATATGTATATCTTTATACATATATTAAATTGTAATCTCAACAGAGTTTTATATTTAATTAAAACTAAGATAAATGTGATTAAGAATGCGTTTAATAATAATAACTTTGCAAGTATATTGTGTAATGTATATTAAAACTCAATACATTGTGAGTAGGAATATTTTAGCATTTATTCATAAAGTTGATACAATTATATAAATTTATATTCATCATAATAATGATTGTTTTAACAAAATAATACTGAAATGATTTTAAGAAATATATATTCTTAATAAAAGTTAACAAAATCTTTAATTTTAATTTATTATGTTATAAATGTTTTTATTGATTATTAATCGATAATCATTAAGTTAATTAACCAGGCTCCATAAAGCCGGTTTTTGCTCTCAACCGATTCAATTAATTTTCATTGGAATATCTCGTAGGGTCAAAATGACACGAGAATATATAATTTTTGATCGAAAAAGTAACATCACGTCGAAGCGCATAATGCACAAAAATATTGGTATCAACATTTATAGGAAATCACGTATTGTCGCGAGTAAAACGCGAGGTATCGAAATCAAATCACTTGTATGGGTCATACGATAATTCTAGATGTGTGCACAAAACATATCGTATTGATTAACGATGTCAGCATAGTTCAATATTATCTTGAATAACGAAATTCATTGATTTTTTCATGATTTAACTGGATCAAAAATATGTTGAGGCAAATACTGGAATTGGAATTTGTATATAATTCGTGTGATGTCAGAATTATGCTCGATTAATATAGCTTTGATTAAACTGTCAGGTAGTCCAACGTGAGCTTGACCAATAAAATTTCACGGTTTTCGCACGATTTAACCGGATTCAAACGCAGGTTGAGGCAAACACAGAAAAGACTGCATCTTGGCATTCATATATAATTCGTGTGACGGTGTCATAAGTATAATACTCGGTTATAATACGGCCTTGATGAAACTGTGGCTCGGTATAGTGCGACATGAACTTGAACGACGAAATCGTCACGATTTTCGCACGTTTTCGACAGGATTCAAGCGTAGATTGTGGCAACTACAAGAAAGACTATCTTGACACACGTATATAATTCATATGACGATGTCAAAAGTATGCTTGATTAATATGGCCTTGACTACATCTCGGCACTCGTATATAATTCATGTGATGACATCAGAAGTCGCACAAAAGTATGCTCGATTAATGTGGCCTTGATTAAATTGTGGATCGGTAGTGCAATATGAACAACGAAATTGCACGACTTACACACTATTTGAACGAATACGTTCCCCCTTCTACGTGATGTTATGTTTTCATTCAAAAATCATGTTTTCTCGTGTCTTTCTGTCAAATTTGCGACCGCACTCGCGAGCGAGATGCAACAGCCGCTTGTTCGCCGCTTTAATATAGACCGATTCGCAGAAAATAATTGATACAACAATCTACAAATGACTTTGCGGAAATTGCTCGTTAAGACACGCGTAAGCAAATTGGACGTTAGGCACGAGAGAGCGTGCCACTCTTCTCAGATTATTCGTTACACAACTCGTAAGTTTGATCTCAAAAATGGAATTATTTATTTCTCTGCAAAAAAAGATCAACTTTCAGAATATGTTCGGAATACCGCAAACAGCGACGGTTCAAAAGACCGACAGCTCAGCGATCAAAGCGAATAATAGCTAGCGCATTTCGCAAAAATTGATGAGATAAGAATAAATAAAAAAAGCTATTCCGATATGATCAATATTGAGACATATAAAAAATAATGTACAATAAAACGTAAAAATACGTAGCTATATATGTTGTCAAGGTCATGATCATGAACAACATTTATTAAAAAATTCTAGCCATTGTTCGGACACCTTGGGTAATGCTACGACTAATGCTCCTAATGTCGGCAGTACTGTAACTAATTTCAAGCTTTATAACTTGAAATTTACTCAACCAAAAAATATTTTATTATGATGTTTTGGAAAGCTCTCGACATCAACTATTAGGTTCTGGAATAAAAAATAAGGTGTCCCGTTTAAAAAAATTGATGTGACTTTGACCTGATCTTGCCGACGCCATCCAAAGTCACAATAATAGTCATAATGCTATCGAATGTGTTCCTTAAAACCCTAAAACTTTTATCTGAAATATTTTTTTTGTAAAAGACGTAGGAAAAAAATATTTGAGGATTTTTTCTTAAAATTTTTCTTAAAATTTTTTTTAAAATGATCCACCCTGTATATTGTTTGCTAATTTTGTATAAGTTTAATCTAAGTCAAAATTAGTCAGTTCTATAAGTTCTATATAAATTAGTCATTAATAAATGCTACATAAAAAAAATGTATCATTTAAAGATATTCTCAATACAGTAATGATTTAGCTACAATAGGAAACACAAAAATAACTACTAAATATAAATAACAAGTACAATAAATAAATTGTAACACATACGAGTAATATTTTTTTGTTATGTTGTAATACATTTCATATAAACTATATTTTACTAAATACTATATCAATTTACAATGTTGAATTTTACATTAGAGCATAATTAATGTACCATTGTATATTATTGTATGTATTTTTATACAAATGTTTAAATCTTATAAATAAGAGAATACCTCTTAATTGCTCATATCTTAAATATATTCACCTGTTGCGAATATTGCAAATTGCAAATATATTTCCAGTTTTCCATAATCCGCATTAGAAGGATACAGTTATAATAAATGTAGTTAGAGAGAAGAGTTCAATTGTCTAAAATAATACATGTAATTAATATAAGTATAATTGCAAAATTATTTGTGCACGATCTGAAGTCAATATGTTCAAAAGTAACAACAAATAAGTAGAAAAACGTTTACTTTTATTAAATTTTATGCAACTTTGTGATAAGCTATACTTATCAAATTGATAGTGATCAGATTTTGATAAGCAATTATGTAAATCTCAAAACAAAATCATGTAACAACAGCAAAAATTAGCAGATAAGAATAAGAATTATTATATTACATATAATTACATATAATTCATTATAGGCATTACATAGAAATGTACATCTTAATAAATAAAATTTTTTTAACAGATCACTCACTTTTTGTTATTTAATTTTTATTAAACCAAAAAAAATTTATAAATTATAAATTTAAAAAATATAAGTTTTAATAAAATATAGATAAAATATTTTTTAACAAAAAATGTTTAACGACTCAATTTTTGGTAACTTTTAAAATTGTTTTTGATTAAGTAAAATTATCAACGTATGTGAGCATTATTAAAATATAATAATAATTAAAATATTATAATTTTGTAATATACTTTATAATATTATATTGTTGTATTTATTGCTTTTGATTATATCAAGCTTTAAATGAATTTTAATTAACATTATTTTACCTTTCAAAATCAATTAGTCTATCCGCTTCGCGAAAACCAGTTTCCACGGCGCCATGCACGGTGGAATAATAATGATCATGTGTAGCTTCTCCAGCGAAAAGGATCACCTAATTACGATACATTTCATTAATGTAATAATCTTTGTAATAATCTTTTATAATACGATAATAACAGTTACATAAGATAGAAAAACGTGGTACATGTATAAGCTAAAGCTAAAAATAAATGAACATATCTTGGGTATTATTATCAAAAAGAGAAACTAACATAAAATGAATAATGAGGAGATTAACTATAATATTTCAAACGATAATTTGTATAATAATTAAAAATATTATGTTAATTTCATTTTTGGATTACATACAGGTTTATTTCCAGTCATAATTGGCTCGGCTAGATCTATCGGTTTTACATCCATTTGCTCGGCAAGCATGCTTTGAAAACTATACGAGCCTCGAGAATGTTCGTTGGTATACCATTTAGACCTAAAAGTTTTAGAAAAATAATTTTAAATTTTATAATTTAATTGTTTTTCTTTCAATTATTTCCAATGGAAAATTACCTTAACATTTTTGTTGGCTTCACAACATTATAATGACTTTCAAACGATTTTTGTAACAATAAATACAATCCGTCGAATACGTCATCATCCGATAAGGTTTCCATATGTCTCGCGTTTTTTCCGACTATCCAAGCACATAAAAGATTCGGCTGATAAGCTACAGTCACAATCGAGAACACATCGCAAAGCCACTCGTTATTCTGGAACAAAGTTGATGAGATTAGTAAAGGATAAAAAATTTTAAAAGTCGTCAGAATTGGTTTTCAAACACAAATTATTGTTTATTATAATCTCTAAGTCCAAATAAAATTACATTCGAATGTTTGCTTACTTGACCATAGGTTTGCAAGAATTCCTTCTTATCTTGTTCCGGCCAGATAAAATCAAAACCGGCTTTATCCTCCGGCCACCATCTATGCGGAAATTCAAGGAAAACTTTGTTCACCGTTCCAATAGTTAATCCCTAACAAAATGTTAATTAATATCAATTGTAATAATAATAATAATCAAGCACGTGTTATTTTACAGCATTATATTATTAATAAAACCTCTATTGCGCGTTGTTTTTTCTGTGACAAAGGTGGAACGAATATCGAGGCATGTTTCTCCTTTAGAACACCTAGAGACCCAGTAAATATAACATGCAATGCCGAGTACTCACAGCCGTCTCTGGTAATCACTGTCACATTCTCGCCTGAACTATAATTGATAGTTGCCACGACTTTACCGAACTCTATCTTTTCCATCACTGGCAAACATTCCTCTGCATTCGGAATCTTTTGCTGGTAAAATTCATAATTACATACTTAATTAGGAAAAATAATAAGTAAAATATATGCACTGATCACGTATTATTTTAATACTTTATATTTAAAAATGTATATTAAAAATTTATTATACTGTTCGATATTAATTTAATTTGAAAATAGTGATTATTTCTGTAATAGAATATATTTTAACTTTCACTGATCCTTTCAGGCATTTTGTAAAATGGAACGTTACGAAAAATATTATTGGGCAACGCGATTTTCAATTCAATTTGTATTAAGTAATTTCTTACTAATAGCAGATCAAAAATTGTTTTATAACCATGCTCCTTCCAACCCAATAACTGATCGCCCTCGCATTCCCAATATTCTGTAAAACGCTTCGCAGAAACGTCAAACCATGAGTCGCTTCCGTCTGCAGAGTTTTCCGCCTTTTCCATCCAAGATAGATATTCATCAACTCGAGAACGATTCATAAAAGGTTTTTCGTCGAAAGTTTTATAATATCTACAACATTAATGTTAGAACTAAATTAATTATTTTCATTAGTCATAATATACAAGGTATGTAAATAAAGTAATAAGACTGCCTGACTATCACACAATCTGGCGATATTGCGGAATCGCCCTTCTCGTGAAGGGTTAATCGTTCGTAGACCTGCAGTATAAGTTTCAAGTCGCTATAAAGTCGCAGGTTAATTTTAGTGTAATTCTTTTTGAAACAGTTTTTGTATGTATGTCACAAAAATGGAAGAGCGCAATTTCGAGCAACGTTGTGTGATCAAATCTTGTGTCAAACTTGGGGAAAACAGTATTGAAACTTTCAATAAATTAAAACCTTTGGCTTAACATGCATTGTGGAAGTCACAAGTGTTTAAAGGACATAAGGCATTTTCAAAAGGCCGTGAATCTATTAAAGATGAACCCCACTCTAAAAGTCAGGTGATTGTCCATAAAAAATTTGTACCTCAAAGACAAACTGTTAATCAGTTTTATTACTGTGAGGTTCTTGAGAGATTAAAAAAAAGTGTTGTTAGCGTGCGACTAAACATTGCGAACAATTGGATGCTCCATCACGACAATGTTCCTTGTCACACAGTGATCTCTGTGACCGAATTTTTATTAAACATAATATTTTTCTTAACAAAATAAACAAAAATATTCTTAACGCTTATTTTCTAATTAATTTCTATATAATTAATAATTGTATATTTTTAATCATATACAAAAACAAATGTACTTACTCTCGTATTATGTAATCTCCTAAAGATCCTCTTTCCTCTTTCAATTCTATCTGCGTCACATTATCCAGAATATTTTCAAAAATCGTTAGAGCTTTGCTGCTTTCTTCGCAGGGCATTATTTCACCATTAATTGTGACAAATTCATGTTTGCTGTTATCTCGAAGAACTGCGAATGAACTCAGCAGATTATGTTTGGAGGCAAGATCGAATACTACGTTTCCAGATTGTCCATGAACCCACTGAGCCCCGAGATCTACCACATTTTCACCTGAAAATATAAAAATCTTACTCAAACTTTTCCTAAATACTCAAAATATCAAGGATGCAAAATAGAATCTTATAATTCATTTCAAAGATAATATGCAAAGCAAAATTCTCATTGATTCAAGATTAAGTTGAGAAATTATTATTTACCAAAGTCTTTGGTATATATTCTGCCACCGATTCTATCGTTGGCCTCCAGTATCACAAAATCATTCACTCCTCTCTGCGACAGCCTCGAGGCAGCAGCAATGCCAGCTGGACCCGCTCCAACAATCACAATTTTTGCTTCCTTTGACGTATCACAATCTACAACATAAAATAATCCATAGAATCCCTAGCGATGAAAAACACTAAAAACTATTATCAATGATAATTCCAAATTTTTCTTACCGGTAGACCGAACGGAGACCACATCAAGGATCAAAATGGACGCAACCAGGCAAAAACGAAAATTCATTGCTGAATAATAAAAGATATTGAGCGGAGGAGCCGACGTCAAAGCATTTGACGATAGAAATAAGCTGGTGCTACGATTACTAGCGGTGGAATCTACAAGCGTCTTTTTCCCATCTCTCCTTCTTAATTGTATAGAATGAAAGAACAAGATAGATAAAAATAGCAGAAAGAGACGAAGAGAAGAAGAGAGATCGTGGAAGATCTGAGTGGGGAGCGATTTTAATAGACTATGAATCGTGACTTCATCGAAGATATCGACGTTGAATTTTTATAGTAGGAAATTTAACTGGAATTGATAAAATTAATAGCAGTTATTAATTACACTAAAAGTTAAATTATAATGTGTCTTAATAGTTTTGTGTCTACTTAAAATTAATATAAATGTAATTTAACATGCGTTTAGTAATAATAACTTTGCAAAAGTATATAGTGTAATATATATTAAAAATGCAATATGTGTTGCGTAAAAATATTTCAATATTTATATCATAAAATTGGTACAATATAATATAAAATTATAATTATTATAATGATTGTTTCTAAAAATAAAACTAAAATAATTTTAAAAAATGTTCTTACAATTAGTAAAAATTTTAAAAACTATTTTAATTCTTTATATAATAATGTTTTTTTATATTATTAATTAATGGTCATAAATTTCAATCGTTTAATATTAAATTAAAATTGGTTTGTTGTAAACACATGAATCTTACTTTTACACTGTAACATTTTTGCGATAAAATAAAAAAAGTTCCATTACAAGTTCCATTGATTGAGATGCATTTTCTCACCGTCGAAATATTGTAAATACCACACATGTCGCGTCAATAGGCTAACAATCTTGCACGATCGCCTCCTTTGACATTTGCTAAGAATAAGTGAGTTCAAGTGAACATTATTCACCTTTGATCAACATTTGATTGGTCAATTAAAAATTTTCAATTCTGACGCAATCAAAGCGAAATAACAGCTGATGCAATTTTGCAAAAATTGGTAAAATAAGAACAAATAAAAAAAGAAATTTCGATATAATTAATATCCAGAAATATAAATAATATATTTGTACAATAAAACGTAAAATATATACGGACAGCGTTGTGTAAAATAGTACAAATAAACATAAAAAAATAAAAGTTGTTTAATAATAAATAAATTGCAAATTTACATTAACATTTTACATTTAATAAACTGTATAATAATTAATTTTTGCTACAGGATGTATAAACATACACATAAAATTAAAATAAATAAAAAATACGTATTATTAACGAACTTTATGATAACCAGAAAAATGCCTTATTATGTGTTCAAATAATTTTATTGTATGATTATATTTACATATCTACATATCGACATGTATGTGTATTTAATTGATATTCGTGTGATGTTGCAAAAAAACTTCGGCTTGATGAACTCCTGTCTCGTAAACTCCGTACGTCGTCAAATAGATATTGTCATGCGTAGCTTCGCTGGCGAATAATATGATAGAATCTGTTATATTTGCAAAAATCAATTTTGATGTGTTTCTTAAATCTATATTTTTGCATAATTTTGCATTATTTCAATTAAATTTAATAAAAGACTTCAAATTGGAATTATAAAATCTTAAATTTAAAATTTAAAAGCAATATACTGAACTATGCTTTTATCACAATGCAAAAATAGGATCCAACTGTTACCCTATGGAATAGAATGAATTCTTTTAACTATGTTCTGGGCCGTGGAATAACATAGAAAAATCTTGATGATTTTATTTAATTTTTCATTTCTTTAGATAATATAAGTTTTTGTACTACAATTAATTTATGTCTTAGACTGTCTTAAAGATTAGTTAAAGGAATCAGATTGAATAAAAGATTAATTAAGATCAAATTTTTAACAGATATCATGTGCATATATCCACGAGAAAATAATTTGTGAATTCCGTGTTCTTCACAGTTTTCACCGTGTCGCCAATTCTACAATTCCTGCAACTACTATAATTCGGCCGGAGCCGAACGCCGAGCAGAACGCCGTCCGAATCTATCGAGCAATAACATATTGCCTTTCAACCTAATTCTCTAATCGCGACCAAATTCTCTAATCTTTTCACGACAGTGTTTAATTGAGTTGTCTGTAAGTATTCCAAAGTATTATATTTTATTTCATTTTATTTTATTTTATTTTATAAATGTAATAAACTTATGTATTCCAGACGCAGCGCTTTCTACTTGCATATCCCATTCGCGAATCTTTCTTTTCATTCTTAGTGTCTCGCCGAGACTCGAAGGCGTGCGCGGACATTTTGCTACTACTACGACTCTAATTCTTTTTATTCTTTTATATTTTCAGGTGAAAATGTATAGTAGACCTTGGAGCGCAATGGATTTATGAACAATCTGAAAACGTGGTGTTTGACCTTGTCTCCAAACATGATCTACTGACGCGCTCGCTCAATCTCTATCCGCAACGCTTCACCGAAGATGTCAATCAGTTAAATGATTGCACGTTCTACGATATGCAAAGTAATCTAATATATCTCACTTAGGCTGCATTGCAGAGTTGCTTTTCTTCTGCTGAACGCATAAACACTTATACATATAGGTACACGTATTATATATTGTTTACTGATTTTATATATGTTTATTCTAAGTCATTATTCTATTCTATAAAAGCTACATAAAATTGTACGATTTAAAGATATTCTCAATAGAATAACTATCTATAAACAAGAAAATAATTACAGAATGACTACATATAAATAATAAACACAATATAAAAATTATAATAACAAATACAAGTAACTCTCTAATAACGTTATGATATATTTCGTATAAATTATATTTTCCAAAATACTAACATTTACAATGTTAAATTTTACACTATTATAGTGTACAATATATTGTTATATTATATAAATATTTAAATTTTACAAACAAGTACCTAATAGTTATATCTTAAATATATATTCTCCTGTTCGCTTGTTGCAAACATTGAAAATTGCAAACATATTTCTGGTTTTCCATAATCCGTTCATTATAAGGACGCAGGTGTAAGAAACCGTAGTTAAAGGTGGGAATTTAATTGCCTAAGAAAAATACATGTAATCAATATAAATATAACTGCAAAATTATTTGTATCGATTTGAAGTCGATATGATCAAAAGTAACAACATCTAAGCAGAGAAGCTTTTACTTCTTAAGTTTCATGCAAAATTGTGATAAGCTAACTTATCAAGTTAATTGTGATCAAATTTTGATAAACAATAACATGAAATACAAAATCGTGCAACAGCAAAAATAAGCAGATAAAAATAAGAATTATTAAATTACATATAATACATGCATTACACAGATTTGTATATCTTTATATACTAAAGTTTAATTGATTTCCCTTTTTTTATTTAATTTTTATTAAATTAAAAAAAATTCAAAATTTATAAGTTTTAATAAGAAATAGATAGAACATAGATAGAAAATAGATAAAACATTTTTTAACAATAAATGTTTAAAGACTCAATTTTTGTAACTTTTTAAAGCGTTTTCGATTAAGTAAGATGATCAACGTGTATTTGAACATTATTAAAAATTATAATATTATATTGTTGTAAGTACTTATTTTGATATTAAGCTTTAAATGAATTTGAATTAACATTAGCTTACCTTTCAAAATCGATCAGTCTGTCCGCTTCGCGGAAACCAGTTTCCACGGCACCATGCACAGTGGAATAATAATGATCATGTGTAGCTTCTCCAGCGAA
>NW_012026821.1:2238208-2239311 GCF_000956235.1 Wasmannia auropunctata | reverse complement strand
TGGGGGAAGCTACGCTCGACTCTGAACAGACGTGGATCCATCACTATACACCAGAGAACAAGAGGACGAGTATGGAGTAAAGGAGAAGTGGGGAGGAGGCTCGGATAAGGGCAAGAATTCGCCTCTCTGCAGGAAAAGTTCTTGCGACCGTCGTTTTTGATGCAAATGGTATTTTGCTGGTGGATTTTCTTCATGGTAAGAGAACTGTGAATGCAGTGTACTACTGTAGTTTGCTGGACAATGTGAGGGTTTATCGCAGCAAACGGCGCAATCAGTATATCCGCGATGTTTTCTTTCTCTATGACAACGCGCGGCCGCACAGTAACCCTTACACGAGAAAAAATTCTCGTGTAAGAATTCACTTTCTCGAAAGAATTCACTGGACAACCCTGAGCACTTTTCTTATAGTCCTAACTTATCACCATATGACTTTTACCTATTCGGGCCGCTGAAGGAGGCGTTAGAAGCATTTTGACGATGACGCAGGAGTTGAGGAGTTTGTGCGCAAATGATTCTTGGAGAGTCCGCCATCTTTTTATGATGCAGAAATTAAGGCGTTACCAAACCGGTGGATAAAATGTATTTCTGTTGAGAAAGAATATGTAAAAAAATAATAAAAACTGTAATTTTTTCTAAGCCCAATAAAACAAAAAATAAAATAAAAATTTTGATTTATATTTGAATGACCCTCGTATATTAATTAAAATAAATGGTTATTAGTTGTTTTAAGTATTAAAATTTAAAGATTAAAAAATACGTAATACAATAAATTATAAAATAACTAATTACTATTGTAATATATTGTTACGCTTGTCGCAGAGCGGCACTAGCGACACGCGCGCGAGATTCTTGCGCACTCCCGCACTCACGTAATAAACTCAGAGATGTCGTAGTAAAGAGCAACTTTATTAATTAAAATACAGAGCGTTGTAGCCAGCTGTCAAAGTAAAGGATAGCTCGATAACAACCGTATCTAAGAGGATGATCCTCTCTTGTCCGCTTTCGCGATCGATACCGGTCGGCGCGGAAATCTCGCCGACACATGAGTGCAACACCACGGGTGCAACACTACTCCCCTTCTTCCAGATTGTCGTCCCGACAAT
>NW_012026821.1:2236134-2238158 GCF_000956235.1 Wasmannia auropunctata | reverse complement strand
TCCGGCCACCATCTATGCGGATATTCAAGATAAACTTTGTTCACCGTTCCAATACTTAATCCCTGATGGAATGATGTTAATTAATATCAATTGTAATAATAATAATAATAATAATACCATGTTTTATTTTACAGTAATATATTGTTAATAAAACCTCTATTGCACGTTGTTTCTTCTGCGACAAAGATGGTACGAATATCGAGGCATGTTTCTCCTTTAGAACACCTAGAGATCCAGTGAATATAACATGCAATGCCGAATACTTGCAGCCGTCCCTGGTAATTACCGTCACATTCTCGCCTGAACTATAATTGATAGTTGCCACAATTTTTCCGAACTCTATCTTTTCCATCACTGGCAAACATTCCTCTACATTCGGAATCTTTTGCTGGTAAAATAATCACATAATATATACGTACTTGATTAGCAAGAATAATAGACAAGATACGTGTTGATCATGTATTATTTTGTTAAAATCGTATTGAAAATGTATTAAAAATTTATTATACAGTTAAACATTAATATATAATGTTTGAATAGTGATTATTTTTTTTAATAGATCGTATTTTAAATTTCTCTGCCAGCATCAGCATTTTGTAATAAACAAACGTTAAAAATATTTTTGTGCTACGCGATTTTTTATTTAATTTGTATCAAATAATTTTTTACCAATAGCAGATCAAAAATTGTTCTATAACCACGCTCCTTCCAACCTAACAATTGATCGCCCTCGCAATCCCAATATTCTGTCCAACGCTTCGCAGAAACGTCAAACCATGTGTCGCTGCCATCTTCAGAGTTTTGCCACTTTTCCGCCCAAGATAGATATTCATCAGCTCGAGAACGATTCATAATAAAAGGTTTTCCATCAAAAGTTTCATTAAAAATTTTATAATATCTACAACATTAATGTAGTAACTGAATTAATTCTTTACATTAATTGTAATATATTTTCATAATTAATGCTGAATTAATGCTGCATCAATCGTGTAAGGTACGTATAAATAATTGATAAGTCCTTGATAGAAAATTAGTAGATAACAAACAACAGATCTTTGATAAGCATTTATGATAGAATATCGCTTATATTCGTTTAGAATTAGTATGAATGTATGCAATGTAGAATGGGTACAACAATTGTCTTTGTTAAAAATTGTTTTTGCTTTTGTTATCAAATGTGTCTGATAAAGATGTTTATATGATTATGCGAGCAAATTTGCATTCCACGTTGCAAGCGTGGTTTTACGAAAGTGATATCGTAATGATCAATATAATTTCTTTAATAAAATTATATTTGTGTGTTCAGATTTCCGGTTATAAAAAATAAAAATTTCGAGAGCAACTTTTAATGACTTATACCTTTTAAAAATCTTCTAAAATCTATAATATATCAATAGAGTATTTTCATGAGAAACATTGTAATCTAAGTCGAATTTTAAATAAAATCCTGAGGACTTAAAAGTCGTATGGGTTCAGACAGGTGTAAGCATCTGAATAGCTATTAAAACATATAACTTTTTTATAGTCTACTGATATTTTTCTATTAACAAAATAAACAAGCATACTGTTTACGCTTATTTTCTTTAATTTGTATTGCAATCAATTAATATACATATATTCTTAATGCTGGACAAAACAAATGTACTTACTCTCGTATGAAGTTATCTCCTAAAGATTTTCTTTCCTCTTTGAATTCTGTCTGATTTAATTTATCGAGGATATTTTCAAAAATTGTTAGAATTTTGATGTTATCCTCGCGGGGCATTATTTCACCATTAATAGTGACAAATTCCTGTTTGCTGAAATCTCGCTGAACTGCGAATGAACTCAGCAGATTATGTTTGGAGGCAAGTTCGAACACCACGTTTCCAATTTGTCCATGGACCCATTGAGCTCCGAGATCTACCACATTTTCACCTGAAAATATAAAATTCTTAATCAAAATTTTCCAAAATTTTCAAAGTTTTAAGGATGCAAAATAGAAACTTATAGTTTATTATCAAAGATAATATGCAAAGCTAAAA
>NW_012026821.1:2234624-2236114 GCF_000956235.1 Wasmannia auropunctata | reverse complement strand
GGGTATTATTCCATTAATAGTGACAAATTCACGTTTATCGAATTGATTCACTGGACTTAGCAGACCATGCTTGGAGGCAAGATCGTACACCACGTTTTTAGCTTTAAGAGGCTTTCCATTAGATTTTCCAAGGACCCATTGAGCTCCGAGATCTACCACATTTTCACCTGAAAATATAAAATTCTTAATCAAAATTTTCCAAAATTTTCAAAGTTTTAAGGATGCAAAATAGAAACTTATAGTTTATTATCAAAGATAATATGCAAAGCTAAAATTTTCATTAAGCCAAGATTAAATTGAGGAATTATTATTTACCAAAATCTTTGGTATATATTCTGCCACCGATTCTATCGTTGGCCTCCAGTATCACAAAATCATTCACTCCTCTCTGCGACAGCCTCGAGGCAGCAGCAATGCCAGCTGCACCCGCTCCAACAATTACAATTTTTGTTTCCTTTGTCGTATTGCAAGCTACAACATAAAATAATCCACAGGATCCCTAGCGATGAATAACACTAAAAACTATTATCAATGATAATTCTGATTTTTTTTCTTACCGGTGGACCGAATGGAGATCACATCAAGGATCAAAATGGACGCAACCAGGCAAAAACGAAAATTCATTGCTGAATAATAAAAGATATTGAGCGAAGGATCCGACGTCAAGGCATTTGACGATAGAGACAAGCTGACACTACGATTATTAGTGGTGGAATCTACAAACGTTTTTTTCCATCTCTTCTTCTTTTCCTTACTTTGTACTTTTGTAATTTTCATCAATTACAGATAAGGCGTTCGCATATTTCTTAAAACGTAGTTATAATTGCTTTCTTGATAAGACATACAGTAAAGATGTTTCGTACTTCATAACGTTTTTTTTTAAACGGCTCAATATTTGAATATTTATTTAAAATATTTATTTAAAGTTGTTCAATATTAAATTTTCTTAATTCTTCAGTTGCATTATGCAATTATAAATTATTCAACATAATACAGGACTAATTCCATATATATGTTAATATTAATGTCTATCCTTAACAAAATGTTTAAAAATGTAATACGAGTAAATCGGACAATTATGTATGTAACACACGAAGATGAAGCGACACGTATGTAATATTTTATAAAAGACCACTGAAGAAGACTTGATGTAAAGTCGAAACGATCGTCTGGTAGCATTAAGGTGGTTTTATCGTGCAAGTCCCAGTCAAAAGTTAGTCATTCCATATGACTAATAATTCAATAAAAACAAACCTAATTCAATAAAAACATTTTGCATAGACTGTACATATGCGATTGTGTGCCGTTTATGTGACAATGTCACACTATTGAGTTGGCATTGAGCGATAAAACCACCTTAATGTAATTTTTTATACGAATATAACGCGGATTAGCACAAAGACCTTGCTTGACTTCTGGCCCATTACAATTATTTATTTTAAATTTTAATTCTCGGAGCCTGAACATATTGTCCAATTTAAAATAATTTT
>NW_012026821.1:2233924-2234574 GCF_000956235.1 Wasmannia auropunctata | reverse complement strand
AAGGTCCCTCCCAATTACTCTGCAACTTCGGTGCTTTTCCTTTCGTCCTTCGAGGATTATAAAACCATACTTTTTGACCTTCATCAAAATTAATTTGCCTGGCCCGTCGATCATACCAGGTTTTAGTTCGGGAAGATTTAATTTCTACACGCTTCCGAACATTTTCATGAATCTCTTCTAATTTGTTTCTTATCTTTCTTATGTAGTCTTCTCTTGTTTGATTTGCTTCTTCTGACTTAGGAGGGCTTCCCCGAAATAAATCAATTGGGAGCCTGAGATCCTGAGCAAAATAAAGTTCTGCCGGAGTCAAACCAGTAGTCTCATGTTTCGAGGATCTATATGCTAATAAATACATGGGAATCCAGCGATCCCAATCTCTTTGGTTTTCGGCAATAAATTTCGTCAAATAATTCAAAATTGTTTGATGTTGACGTTCTACTTGTCCATCAGATTGAGGATGTAAAGCGGACGTTCTCGTCTTTTTGATTCCCAACATACTTGACAACTCTCGAAAAATCTTTGATTCAAAATTTCTCCCCTGATCCGTATGAATTTCCAGAGGAACTCCATGTCTAGCAACAATCTGATTCAAGAAAATTTCTGTAATAGTCTTTGCTCTGATATTCTTCAACGGAAAAGCTTCAACCCAT
>NW_012026821.1:2233180-2233874 GCF_000956235.1 Wasmannia auropunctata | reverse complement strand
TCGCGTTCGCCGCCACCGCGTTCGCCGCCGCCGCGTTCGCCGCCGCCGCCGCCGCCGTTGCGTACGGGCCCCACGCTTATCGCTCGCGGACCCACCCGTTATCGCTCGCGTTCGCGAAGAGGAAGAGGAGAATAAAGTAGAATAGAATTAAAATATAAAAAATATTTATTTTAAAAGTTATATTATAGAATATAAGAAAAAATAAATATTTAGTGTTAAGTCCACATATCCATTGCCGTATCTACAACAAACAAAGGAGCCAAATATTTTAAAAATGCAAAGAAGAAAGAAAGAAGGATAGCTAGCAAAAAAATACTTACATTAAGTGTCGTAAGCAACTGTTCTCTCTCGCGAACTCGCCTCCTCTCGCAGCGGGCTGTCCCGCGAGCTCGCCCTCGCGCCGCTGTCCCCCGACGCTCCCTCCCGCAGGCTCTCCCGCGGGCTCGCATCTTCCCGCGGACTTCGCGAAGATGTCCTCGCTTCGTTGTCATCGTCTTCGTTGTCACTATTTAGAAGATCATTCTGAAAGAAACAAAACATCGTTTTTATCCTAGATAAAAATCATCGTCTATATTCGAGAGTAATTGCTTTTGTACTTACCAGCAATCTTCTACGCCTCGCGGTCTCGTCCTTCCGGCGCATTCTTTCCACCCATGCGTCGTCCATCTCGTCGCTATCCAACATGATACACTCC